>NW_001849492.1:81455-92904 GCF_000209065.1 Trypanosoma cruzi
GCTCAGTTACTACATTGAGCTTATCTTCCGTGTGCTTTGCGATGCAAAAGAGTTGGAGGAGGACTTTGGGGATGAGGTTGCCCTGAAGCCATTCTTAAAGCATCGGAATCTTGTTGGGCGTGTACATCGGACCGCTGAATTGATGAGTAGTGGTGCTGCGGCTGCTGCAGACAACCTTTTTTCGCTTGAAAAGCTGCTTTCCACTCAGGACACTTCCGGCCTGCTTGCGATGATGGAACAAACCGGGTACGTGTCATTTAGTATAGTTGCGGCCGTCAAGTATGCACAGCGAGAATTACGATGTGCCGATGAGGGAAACAGGAAGCAATTAAGGGACCGGTCCATGGCCGCATCGGGAAACTTTGTTTATAGCTGGAGAAGTGGTAGCGCTCTTCTTCTCCAACAGGCCATGACTCTAAAGAATTGGTTTGTATTCACTCCCATGAATATTTTAACATGCCACGAGTCTGTCCGTCAGTTTTACCGGCGTTGTGCCGTGCGTGCCCCGCGTTTCGTGGAAGCGTCTCGTGAGGAAATAAAAAACTCCCTTTTTCACTTTTTACAGAAGACTTACATCCCTAGTTTGTACGTCTTTCATTTGCAGCAATTGAGACAGCTGTTTGCCGACATGTCCGAAGCGGAGAGTTTTACAGATGAGGCGTCTGCAGGTGAGGGAAATGTACGCAAATCGCCGGTGCGGTCACCGTCGTCCTTCCTCTTGCCCATAGAACCGCTTGTACACCACCAAAAGGTGCAACAGGAGGGAATAAAGTGGCCCATTGTCACGCTGCGTCATGGAGGCGAGAACGGGTACCCAATTCTAACGTGTGTTCATTACGTTGGTCAGGTGCTACAAAAGCTCGCTCACATATGCAGGACACTGCCAGACAAACTTGCGGAGGCGATACAGCAAAACGTCACGGAGACACTGCTGTCAGAGCTCACCATTGTTCTTAAAAAGAAATTTTATCTCATTTCACATCAGACGCTATACCATTGCCTGCTTCATACAGACTTTGAAGAAGCATTTGCTGGGCGTCCCAGTGCACGGTGGCAGGCGCTGAGTGAAGAAACGCGTTTATGGGACGCCCACAACGCCGTTGACGCAGATTTATTTAGATATTACGCGTTTAATAACGAACGACGCACCAGTGGGCATCAATACAATCACGTTTCTCATGACTTTTTGGGTTGTGATGTTATGGAAAATTCAAAAGGGGGAAATGAGAGTGGTGTGGATGCAAGCATTGGCGCCATTCCTCCCGCGGAAATTGCACTAAAGGGAAGTGGTGTGGTTGTAGCTTTGGCCATGCTCTGTTATTCCATGGAGTGGCTGTGTGACGTTGTTCTTCAAACGGTTTGGCAGAACGGTTGGCATTACGGCATCAGCACCGATTGCCTCGTTCCGGGCACGGTGTTTTTTAAACGTCACGACCGGTGGTCAACCTCTTTGGCAGCAACAAAGCCAAGCGATAGTACGCGCTGGACGCGTCTGGGTGGTATAATGCGGCAGATGTATACCATCTCGCAGGTATGTCTTTTTTATTTGTCTCTGGAAGCCCGTTTTGCGGCTTTTCAATACATTCCGCAGCTGCGCGATGAGTCGTACAACATTGTGGCGACCACACGTTCCCCTGACACGTTTGTTCAGGCCTACAACCGTCGTATCATTAACTTTTTTGCCCTTTTAAAGTTGCACTTGTCGGAGAAGAAATTGAAGTACGTGGGCATCACCGTTGCCAAGCCGCTGAGCGAACTGATCATGGTGGAAATTGCACACCTCCGTGACAAGGCCATATCCCATGCTGGATTGGCGAGGTTGCGGGCGAACCTCCTCTCCATAGAGACGGCGCTACAGTTGATTCTTCCCACCGACGATGATGTCCGTGGTGCGGTAAAGCATTATTTTTTACGTCCAGCCACTTTTCTGCGTCATTTGCCGAATAAAGACGTGGCCAACGACCTCATAACCAGCGGAGATTACAAGCACTTCTCGATGCATGAGATGGAGGAGCTCATTCGACTTGTGTTCCGCCGGGAGGCAAGCGATGAGTTTGTGACAGCGCAAATACAGCTCCTGCGTGTGAAGCTGAAAAGTGTAGCCCCTGCTGTCGCCACGCCGGAAATGACACCATCGGCATCGTTGACGGACGAAAACTTGCTCCCGGCAGAACACAACCCGCAACAATTTGAGAGGGGTGAGGGGAGTGAAGAAGAAACCGAAGAAGAGGGCGAAGAAGAAGAGTCTGATGCAGTCTTGCAGCCAGGGGGGCGGGGGCCTTCACGCCACGTGGATCCCACGACAAAAATGGCAACCTCGCCTTCAGCTGACTCACAAAATCCTGTGTTTCCGACGGGGCCGAAGCTTGCGGTCACGAGACATTAAGTGAAAGAGGAGGAGGAGGAAAAATCTGGAGTTGCTTCCCGTGTTCTTTCCCGATAACGGGGTGAAAGGGCTAATGATGGCGTACGGTGGCCTGTGATTTGTTTTCGCACCGGCATTTTCGGTGATTTTATGCCGGTATGGAGCGTGGGTGAAGTTAGCCGGGAGGATTCGACGAGTTGGGTCTCTGATAACGCCGTTACAACAGGAATTTCCTCAGAGCGTGTCTGTGCGTCTGAGTTATAGTTTGTGCGTGCGTGTAACGTGTGAGGCCTGTGAGGGAGGAGCAAACTGCGTTTCAGTCTTTTTGTGTGTGCGTGTGTGTCTCCGCACTGTCGCTGCTGTTGTTTTGCATCGGTTCCTTTATTTGCCTTGCTGGAGATTGTTTCCTCCTAGTATGCATGCGTGTGTGCGGTGCACACCTTCTCCCACCCCTCCCTCTCATTCCTCAAGACGGTTTCCTAGCGTCTCAAGAACGGAATGACAACATGAAGGGGAAGGATTTGTATGAGCAGATGATTTGTTATGCGTTCTCTGTGCCTTCTTCCTCCTTCTGACATAATGGGAAATCCGATCGAAGATAAGAGCGAAATTAGAAACGCATACATACATACAGAATTGCGTGTATACATTAAAGCCCAGAGTTTTTGTTCTTGTTTCTGTTGTTTTTGTTGTGGGTGTGGTTTTTGAGGAGCGGAGACTATGGCAACGCATATCAGCGTCAGCAATGAACAAGTGTCACAGCCAGCAGCACTTGCATTCCAGTGCTGCCGATGCAATCAGCGTGTTATTTGTTGTCCCGGGTGCGGGGAGGCAAATTTTATCCTTGTTGACGGCGTATCATCTCCTACATGTTTTACAACTAACGCTGCTCGTGGTAGGGGTTCTACAGGTGTCATTATTAATGGAAGAGGTGGCGTGACTTGGACGCGCCGCCCGCCTGCAAAGGGCAATGGGGCATCCACCCCGGCTTTGCCCCACGCGGTGCCAACGGCCTTTGAGTTATTTTGCCGCGACGCGGAGGTTCAGCGAGAAGTTGGTATGGACGACAACAGAATTGTGGAGGTTGTGGGAGGAGAGTTGGAGGACGAAAGTCTTTACGACAGAAGGCGCCTCCACGCCGAGTGTTGGCTTGCCGCTGACGCTGAAACACGGAAGCGCTACGAACTCGCTGCGTCTGCGTTGGCTGCAGCTATTACCTCAAAGGTGCATCGTGTGGCGGGCGGGGATGCACCAAGGAATGTCAAGAAGGGAAAGAGAAGGTCGGCTGCATTAGAGTCTCCTGTTGTAGCGACTCTTTTGCCGTGCTGCGGGGACGTCACAGACACTTCTTCTTCCGTAACGACGGCAAATGTGTCGAATGACGATGGAAAGATGTTGGGAGCGTACAGAAGCCCAATGACGGCGTTTCGTCTCTTTTGCAAACGCGAGCAACAGAATTACAAGAACAAAGGTGCGCTAATGAAGGCATGGAGGTCGATGAGTCTAGCAGATAAGAAGCCTTATGATGACGAGGCAGCTGCCATCCGTGTGGCAACACGAGGAAAAAGATCAACTCGTGTCTGCAAAAATTGACGTATGGCTATTTCATTTTATTTTGTTTTTCAGACAGAGAGTGGGGGAAGGGAAAGAGATGAATTTGGAAACATTTTATTTTGTTTTCTGTGGTTATATGGCCGTTTTTTTGCTTTTTATTATTTTAATATATATTTTTGCTCTTGGGGAGCGGCCACCATTTATTTTTTGTTGCTGCTTTTTTCTCTGCGTCTCTACTGGAGTTTGGTACTTGGTAATTTTCTCTCTCTCTCTATCTCTGTGTGTGTGTGGCAATGGGGGCGAGTAAGCCGAGGGAGGATGTGTGTGTGTGTGTTTGTGGATCCTCTGGAGGGTTAATCTCTGAATGTCTGCAACCTCCTTTCCCCCTTCCTTTTTTGTTGTTTTTTGTTTGCCTGTACGCGTGTGTGCGTTGGTGTGTGTACCCCACAGTCAAAGTCGCCGCTGGTTGAAATGGATGCTGACGGCGTGCCTGTGCGAACGCACTTGTCGATGCCTTCCGCAGCCGAACCGTCGTTGGCGGCATCGACCATTGATAGAGGCAAATTTGCGTCTCCACCCGCAACTCCGTTTCAGTTTGCGCAGCCGATTCCAACGGAATCCGCGGTAACGTTTTACTTTGTAGTTTTTTTATGCAACCGCTCTCCCATTTTTCACTCTAACCGCATTCCTCTGCGTGACGACACGCCACCGTACACGCCCGGCGACATCGTCTATTTTGGCCCCTCCGAGGAGGTAGCGCAGCAGAAGCTGCAAGAATTAGCGTTTCCCCTTGGGTTTGGTTGCAAGAGCTCGTTGACGCGCAACGGGCCCCTGTGGAACTCCCGTCTGGAGTCCGTGCAAAAAAGAGGCAAAGTGCGGTACCACCGCTTGATGATCGCCTCCACATTTGTCGTCTCCGTCGCCGTAGAAAACGGTGAGTTGCGGACGATGCAAACGAAGTACGCTGCCGTCGCGCTTGTTGTCACTTGCCCAGCAGATCGGCCCTACCGTCAGTTCTTGGAGGAAAACTTTGATGCTGTTGTGCGGAACATGTTGCATGTCGTTCTGAGCTTTGCAATGAAGGCGACACAACTCTTCTTTTTTAGGCTTTCCCCAACAACCGTCGTGGGGGAGCTGGTGACGGAGTTGGAGCGAGACCCTCAGGCGATACAAACGTACGGGACGTTGGGTGCAATTCTTGTCAATGCCTTCGCACATAGTCATGCAATTCCACGCCTGCACAGTCGGATTTCTTGCACGGATGTCTTCAATTTATCTCGTAGTTCCTCCAGCCAACCACACAACACGACAGAGACAGTTGGGGACCTTCTGAGTGGTGCTCTCCGTGTTTTATGTTCTTTTAGTGAGACCTTTACAAGCCGTTTTATTGCCGGCCTGTTGTCGTTGTCGAATTGGGAACGATGGGGCTCCGGCCAATCCAATGTGGATCCGCAGCAACAAGGGCACCGCACTGGGGACGACGGGGACAGAGTTGATATCTACGGGGACTACTGGAATCGTATGGAAATGGTGGAGAGAAGTAGTAGTGGTAGTGGTGATAACATTAATAGTAGTGGACTTGTATCCCCCGTATTGGAACGGTGCAAAAACATAGGCAACAACAACAACAACAACAACAACAATACAAGCAGTTACGGTTACACTGAGAGTAATGCTGCTACCGCTGGGGCTCAGGTTTTGCATAGATTAGATTTTAATTCCGTCTCAAGGACAACATCAGCCGTTTCGACGACAGCGCATAGCACGGCTCCTAATACTGATGTCGTTTGCTCGCTTTCGTCTGAGCGTGTGGGACGTGTGGTAATCTTCTGCACGGACCCCGAACTGGCGCGATGTTTACTTATTTTGGCGGCCTTTTTTTTCCGAGATCATCGTGCCACCGTGGGCATGTCAAGCCGTTTGTGCGATAAGGCACCTTTTGCGGGCAAAGTACTTTCATGTATCTATCCCTCCTTTCCGGTGCAGTGGGTAATGGAGGAGTATGATGAGACACGCATGGACCGTTTACTTTCCTTTCCATACTCTGTGGATAACCTGCTTCTTGTCATTGCCCCGCGTGTTGGTGTTTGCAATCGCATAAAACTCGAGAAGAAATTTAGTCTTACCCCTATTTTGGTGGAGAAGTTCAAGAAAGGCTTCCACCCCGTGTGTCCCTTTCAGCAACGCACTCTCAGTGTTGTAAAGATGCTCCCGGACAAAATGATATCCTCCGCACTTCGGGAGGCGCGGCGACTGCAGGAGAAGAGTCATGGGACAGTGAACTGCGCCGTATTTTTTGAGTTTTTTATGTTATGGCTTGTACGACAAAGCCAGTTATGTCATTCGCAGCAACGTTTTGCTGAGGTGGAAGCGACTTCTGTGTCTGTTGCTTCTACGCCCTTGAAGGTTGAGGGCTCCACGCATGTCTCCTCCCGCATCGGATCCCACGTAACGAAGCTTTTCTCTTTTTTTTCCCGTAAAAACGGTGACGTCGTGGATCGTCGCTGTTTCCCCCATCGGGTTTTCTCTGGGACTGCTTCACCTTCCATCGACGTCTCCGCGACGGCGCGTCCGGGACGTGTTTTTTCGGATAACGGGTCCGACGGTATGTTCGGGTGCGTGCACGAGAACTCGCAGCTGATGAGTCTTCTGACGAAGTGCTGGACGAGCAGCCGAGATGGCCCGTGAGCGTCCGGGATTTCGGGGGGAAACATGAGATGAACAATCAACCACGAGGGAGGGAAGAAGAGGACAGGAATGCATTTTTTTTTTTTTTTTTTGTTTTTGTTTTTTTCTTGTTTTTATTGTTGTAGTTGTTTGGGTTTTCCACGTGCCCATGCAATGTGCGACCAGTAATGCATACGGAAGTCAAAAAAAAAAAAAAAAAAAAAGGAGGAAACGCATCAAAGTGAAGAAAACAAAAAAAAATAAAACTGAAGACGATAGAAGCCAGTCTGCTTGGGTGTTCCATGTAAAGAGAAGGAAAGGGACAATTAAACTTAAAAAAAAAAAAAAAAGAGTTTACGTATGTCTCTTTTTCTCTCTATTGTTTCCACTGCTACTAAATTGTTTACTGGTGTGGCTATTGTAGTGTTCTTTGACTTCTCTCCCATTTGCCTTTTTTTTTTTTTTTTTTTTTTGCCTCTCCGTCTTGCTGTGGAATACCTTTTATTATTTATTTATTTATTTATTTATTTATTTATTTGTAGTGCAATTGCATTGGTGAGGGGAGAAGGAGTCATTCTAATATTATTATTCATTCCGGGGTGATGTGGCTACCCATTTGGGTTTGATGAAATGACATATGTATCTGTTACAATTATGTCTTATTTAACCCATCATTACACAATTGAATTATTCTTTGTATCTATCTATCTATCTATGTATGTATGTACGTACCTAAATGCCTATATATAATATTTATTTATGCATTTAACTTATATCTTTGTAAATATTTTATGATTAATTCACGCTTGTAATCCTAAATTATTGTTATTTGTTGTTGTTGTTGTTCCTTTTCCTTTTTCTTTCTTTCTTCAGTTTGCGGGAACAACCAGACAAGGGGGATCCGATCAAGCGAGGGACATACACGTGCTCATTGTGCAGGCATTAGAAATGTTCTCCACAAGGAGGTTGCTTACGGGTGCAGGTGGCGCAGAAATGACTGTGCCGTACACGAGGGGGAGTTATCACATTGTGCCGAAGAAGTACACTGTTGGGAAGCGTATTGCGGTGCGCAGTTATCTTGACCGAAACCGAACGGAGCTCTCTGACCGAACCTACATGCCACAGAAGGCTTGGTTTGAGCCGTACACGCCGAGGCGCTTTGAAAGGGATCATGAGGAGCTTAGCTACAATTTTTACAACCTTGAGACGAAGCTCATTTGGACCGCATTTGATACCCCTGAGAAGATTGGCATGTTGATCCATGACGAGACCATCAAGGGAGCAAAACATCTCTACAACAAGGAGTTCCTGGATGCTGCGTTGCACTGGACAAGAGAGGGTCGCTACTGGAGGTGTATCGGTATTACAAAGCCTTTTTACAACAAGAAAACATTGCGGGTGCACTGCTGGCATGATAGGGGTGTCCAGATTGGGACACTTGTTCTCTCACAGGCCATGCGACACGCGTTGATGGATTTGGAGCGTGCTGTTCGACGAAAAGAATTGGGCCTGCCACCAAACTACATATGGGACCGTTGGGGACCTATTGGCTTTATTGACGGTTCCAAAACAGACTATTTACCCCGATTTTCACATAATCCATATATTGACCCTGACGGTGTAGAGGTGACAGAACTCGATGTGGCGCCATTCAACACACATGAACAGATTAAGGAACGGTATAGTGAATTTATAGAGCCTGACCTCACCCCGTTTAGTGGGGTATTTCGTTCGCCCTCGCATGGTGCATTGACACTCGATGACGTGCCGGAGCAGGCCGCGGTGGAGTTATTCCGTCAACTCAAATCAAAGGCAGGCACACCCGTGTTTAGCGCTGGTGGAGCGGAAATTGCACCAGCTGACATGCGTGTTCTTTTTTACCTTAGCGCGGATCCTCAGCGAATGGAAAAGGCTCGAGGCGTCGATTCTTGGCAGGAAGTATGTGAAATGTTGGCTCCCGTGCAGGAGGTGTGTGACGAAAAGATCGAAGCTCTACGACTTTTGCAAAACACACGTCATGACGTCAATCGCGTGCGAACTTTTTATGAGGAAAAGTGTGGGTTTGCAGATTTCATGTATACACCAGACAAGGTTATCACTGCGGCAGTGTTGTGTTACTTGCAGGAGTTACACCGCATATGCACAGAGACGGAGTGGGGCAAGCCGCTCGCCCTTGCATTAACGGACATGGAGAGAGTGCAAGTAATGGGCAGAGAAGCCTTTTTGGTCTATCGACACATTGAGGACGCAATTCTTGACAAGCGACGTCGAATCTGGGCGACGCGCTTTGCTGGTGAAGCAAACGAAGAGAGTACACTTGACTATCTTTTGGAAAACTTTGGTCGTCGTACGGAGCAGACGCGTAATGTCGGCACTACTGGCGCAGAGTTTGACCGAGAACAGGAACCGATTGGCCGACAGGTGCAGAGACGTGTTCTTGATTCAGACAAAGCCAACAAATTAGCCGAGGCCCGCCAAAAACGGGGTAAAATGTGGTCGCAGAAAAAGAGCGTCTTTGACTCTCTTCATCAGAAACAATTGCAAAATGTGACGTATGGTGTACGTTAAATTTTGCCCTGTGTCCACTTCTCTGTCTGTCTGTTTGGTTTGTGTGCTTGTTTTCTTGCTTGAATGGGTGTTCTGGGAACGAACTGCGAAGGAAGAGGGGGAAGGGAGAGAAAGAAAAAAAAAAGAGAAGGGGAATTTAAAGAGAGTGGCGTGGTTGGTGTCTCTTAATCCACGCAATTCGCATTACATGCAATTCCTGAAATAAATTCACTTCTCACTGCTGTTGTCCCGCCGCATTTGCCTTCGCCAGTCTGCTTGAAGGAATAACTAAACTATGGAAGGCGTGGGAATGTCATATTCACTTTTTTTTTTCTTTTTTTCCCCTTTTTTTTTGTTTTGTGAATTCTTTGCCCTTTGCGTTAGTAGAATCTACGGAAGGTTGAGGAGAGTTGAGGCGGACTTGCAGGGGCAGGCAGAACCTCTCTTTCTTTCTTTTTCTCTTTCTCACTCTGCGTATTATTGCAGTCAGCAGCGGCGCCATTATTGGCACCGTCCTCTTGTTGCACTTGTGCCGAGCCACACGTGCGTCTGCGGTTAAGAGAGAGTGTGTGTGTGTGAAGAGAAGGAGAAGGGAAGAGAAATCTGGAAAAAAAAAATATAATAATAAAATAAAGTAAAATAAACAAACAAAAAAAAAGGTTGAGAGAGAGAGAGAGAGAGAAAGAGAGAGAAGTGTGTGATACCTGCGCACACGTAAAGAGTCAAAGAGTCGGCCTAAAGGAAAGGAACGGAGAGAGAATTACCGTAGGGCATAGAGAAATCCATACATATATATCTTTATAAGTAAAGTACACTCAGAAAACAGAGGGTTCTCTACGAAATAATAATTGGAATGAACTCTCACGTGCCGTCGCAGATGTTCGGTGCGCTGCCACGCCGAAAGCCGAATCAGCATCATCTCCCGCCACTGCTCCCTCCATCCTCATCTTCCCCCAATGAAACTATTTCTGCTGTTGGCTGTCGGGCTATCCCACCTCGAAATGCCTTGCAATCACCAGGAATATCACGCCAGAGTAGTGCTTCCCCACGCAATTGCTGTAGTGTCACAACGATGGGGATAATACCCAAGGCCGATTCGCGTCACGCAGCTAGCCGTGGCGAAAATGGTGTAGTTGGTTACGCCGTGGAGCATCAACTGCCCAGTCTGCTCAACAACATGATGGAAGACTTGTTACGTGAACGTCCAGAGGAGAATGTAGATGGATGGATGTTCCATTGGTTTGAGCGGGCGTACGAGCGGCGTCGGGAGGAGACGCAGCGACGACCGGTACACCCACGTTCCTAGTGTTTTCAGCAGCGTGCCGTAAGCGTAAGAACTAATCCAAAGGATGGAGAAGTCTTTTTGTTTGTTTGTTTGCTGCATTTGTTGTCCTCTGCGTCGGTGTTAATTGAAGACCTCTTTCATCGCATTGTCTTATGTCGCATCTTTGCCACGCATTGGGGGACAGCGAGACAAAGAAAAGCTTTTTTCCCAAATTCCGCCACGAACTGCCATGAATTTGCCAAAAGCACATCATCGCTTTGTTATCTCCGCCGTCCATTAGGGGTTTTTGCGCCATTGTGCTTCTTCTCTTTCGACCGGCCTAGTAATACTTTCAGTTATCGGCCGGGGGGAAAAAAGAAGATTTTTAGGTGCGGCTGCCTTGCGTTGTGGACGTTCTAATAAAGTCTCGCTCTCCACATATGCTGCAGGCTCTACCTGAGGGGGAAAAAAAGTGGTGAAGAAGGAAAGGGTGTATTTGGGTGATTTGCACATTGCTTTTCTGGAGTATTTATGTATTTAGTCTTTTTTTTTTTTATGCTCCTTTTGTGGTAACTGTACGTGTGTGTGTGTGTGTGAGGAGCTGCGGTAAATGTCTTGCACTGCGAGGAAAGGGAATAGGCCTGAGGGAGAGCCCGTGTCATGGATATTAGCCAAGGCGCCGATCCACGTGGTCCTTTTTTTATTTGTTTGTTAGTCTTTTTTTTCTCCCCAGTTTATTATTTATTTTTCTCGTGCGGGCGGTGGGATCTCTTTTGTGATTGTCACTCTTCACTGGGGCAGTGGAAAAAAAAAAAAAAAATGAACGGTGAGGACAGATCGGGGGAGGACTGGAGTGTGAGTATCTGCGCGCAGGGTGAAAAGTTTCATTTTCCCCTCTTTTTTTTGCACGTGTCATGATGTTTGGACAGTAAATGATCGAAGTACGAGTCATGCGTGCGGAAATGCACGTCTATTGGCATATATATATATATATGTATTTATGATGTCAGTAGGCATGTGGGATGCGGAAGGAGCTCGGATAATGCCCAAAG
>NW_001849492.1:93004-107965 GCF_000209065.1 Trypanosoma cruzi
CTCGGATAATGCCCAAAGCCCCCTGCCACCACAAAATTGTATCCATGTATCTTTAACCATCCGCTGATGCTATGGAAAATGGACCAACTGAGCAGGGAAGGGAAGAGGGGGGGGGGGGGAAGTAGCAGTCATGAATAATGACGAAAAGGACGGCAAAAAAAAAGAAAAAAAAACGTCAAGAACAAAAAAGCAATTACCATTATCATAAAAAAGAGGCTTGCCGTAGTAGAAGGTGAGGTCCATATGATTTTACATGCATGTGTACATTTACACAAAACACATGGTCCCATGATCTTTTATTATTTACCGTTATGCTTTTTTTTTATTATTATTATTGGTATATGCGATAAAATCTTAGAAGAAATGAGGTAAAACGAAATTAATTTCCCCAAGTCGCTCTTTTGGTTGTTTGTTGTTGTTGTTTTTTTCTGGATTCAAGTGTGCTCTCTCCCTTTTTTCTCTATATTGCTGTCTCTGTCCCTGTCCCTGTGTGTGTGTATGTGTCTTTCTAATAGATGGTTTTACGCCTGCATGCGTGTGTGGATACGTATGAACTTCTTATTTATTTATTTATTTTCTTTTTTCTTTTTTTTATTGGGGTAGTTGTTTTGTGGCTTTTTTAAAAGCGAAGGGCTCGGCTCTTCCTGATCACCCCTCACTTCCTGCAACTTCGCAGTGCTTTTTAGCACAGGGGGAGGGGCGGCGTTTTGTGCGTGAGTGGGTAAAGGGGGGGGAGACCAAAGCCAAAGGGATTGTTTTTCTTTTTTTTTTTTTTTTTCGCAGGGATTCTTGCGGGTTATTTTGTATTTGTGAGAGCATCGAATCACCCAACACAACACCCGTCCGTTTGTGCGAAGAAACCAGTGAGGGGGCGAACGGACGATCACCACAACATTCATCAAACGTGAGGAAAAGGAAATTATTGTGAGGGGTATAAAAATTCTTTTTCTCCAGTAGAAACAATGGAAACACCGAAGGTGACATGTGACGATGTGAATGAGCTCGTTGCGATGTGCTCCATATCGCTTGAGAAGGCCATCACGTCCCTTCAACAATGCTCTTCTAGCCTCTTTGTGCTTCTTTACCAGCGTCTTTACAACTGTACCATCAAAGACATTGAAAGCTCCCCATATACGCTGCAACAAAAGCAATGGAATGTCACACGCGTATTGAATGAACTGCGAGACAAGAGGGGTATTGACGTTGCGGGCATTGACGCAGAGCAGATTATACAATTTAATGAAGAGCACATCAGTCGACTAATTACGCTTTTTTTGAATATTGCATACAAAATGAGACTGCAAGGGGGTGTGGGGGCCGGTGCTTCCATTCCAGTTGGCTCTGGGAAGTTACCGTCAACGCGAAATTTGTTGCCTACAGCTGTGTCAAGACCGGTGTTAGCAGAGTTACCGCATGAATCCGCAGAAGATGGAACGTGGTATGCCCCAGTAAGAACTGTGGAAGAAGGGGAACGAATGTTACACATGGATGAAATGCATTTTGCCCAATTCCCTCAGGAACATGCTAAGGTTGCTCCTCTGGATATGGACGAGGAACGTGTCGGTCAGCTCCCAGGACCGCTCTCTCTCCCACATCACACGCACCACGGCCATCATAGACATGTCCCAGAAATGGAAGAAAGGGCGGGTGGGGGTACCACGGGGGATGTTGCCTTCATGAGATCAGGCGAGGAAGATGAGGATGAAGAGGATATTCTTATGGGAACCCCTGTAAAGGATGAACATGAATACGGCGGCAGTGCTGGTAGTTATGGTAATGGAGATGAGGAAGAAATACCCACAAACCAGTTAGTGAATGCATGGAACGCCGAGGTCATCCCGCCCAAACAATACAATCGGGTCATTAATTCCTCCGACATTGCGGATGTACGGGAACGGTTGAGCCTAATGGAAGAACAACTGATAAATGAGGCCCGCCAACGTGAGAGACGTCAGCGGACCGGGGTGCCACGCCACCTCGACAGCAGTCAGGTTGGCTTCTTTGACCATGATGGGAAAGTTGCCAGGAGACTCAGGCGGCGCGAGAAGCCCAAGGTTGTGTTTCCTCGCAGTCTCGTTCCAGACACCGTCTCAAAAGAGGATTTCCTCCGCCAAGAACCGAAGCGCATGATTGATTACACCCTGAGAAATGAAAAGATTGAAATGCTTCGTTCCGTACGTCTCATTGATGATCTCCAGAAGGAAATTCGGCGGAAAATGTTCCAACGACACAACGACGCAACGCGACAACTACGCGAGAATCTACGGCAGTCATTGGAAGAAGATCGACGGGAAAAATTGGAGCGTATGCGGCAGATTAAGGATGAGGATCAAAAGTACCGCAGCGCTTACAAAGCCATCATGGCTGCTGCCTGTAATGATCTTCGTACCGCAGAAGATCTTATGATGGAACGCACCCGACAGTTGGCAGAGTATCATTCACACTCGCTACGGGAGAGCCGTCGCATGTGTCAATACATGAAGCGGGAGAGCAAGGAACGGATGCGGCACGATCTCCTTCGCTATGCGAGTACGGTAACGGGATGGCAGTCACATTTTGTCAGTTAGAGTTGTTGTTGTTTTTTACCTTCTCGGGGAGGAAGAAGTCTTATTTAGATTTCCTTTCCGAATGGGAGCGCAGGAAGAGGAAGAAGAAAAAAAAAAAAAAAAAAAAGAGGATTTAATAATAATAATGGATAGAGGGAGGAACGAGTATTATTCTTAATGTTTTTATACATATATGGACGCCTTCTTTTTTTTTCTCTCTTTCTCTCTTAGACCTTTTTTTTTTCTCTTTCCGCGCTGTGCGGTTACCCAAGTGACCGCAGTTTGTATTGGTGTTGATGGTGGAAGCCTGGAGCGACTAAAAATTTCTCCTGCTGAGTTGTCGTTGTTGGGTTTGTTTTACTGTACATGGCGTTCCTTTTTGTTGTTGTTGTTGTTGTTATTTTCTTGGATGGCAAGTGCCTTTTACTCTTCTTTCTTGTACGTACTGCGCCCTGAAAAAAGATAATGTACATGTGTATATGTATATACGTATATATTTGTATGCATTTAGAGAGGGGGGCGAGGAGAAGCAGCTTGTGGTGGCGGAGAGCGGCTGGCGTATTCCATACCCGGTGCGCGCCCCCCCCCCCCCCCCCCCGCAGCTGTGGAAAGGGATGAGAAGTGTAAAGAATTGCTTATAAACAGCATGGGGCGGATTTTGTGTGAATTGTACCTAATTCCTTTTTCCTTTCCCCTTCATTTATGTGATGCGTGCGCCCTTTCTACTTTTCTCTACGACTTTTCTTTGGGTGGGGGGTTTTGTATGACGACAGTTACGATGAGGGAACGGCGTGAAGGTCGTGAGCCTCACACATTTTTGGACAGCTGTCACCTTGCGGAGCACACATCGCCGCGACTAAATGATCTCAGGCATTCGAACCGTTCCGGTGGGAACCCCGAGGCGACGACGTCGACTGTCTTTAATCGCTTTAGTAGCGTGAGTCCGCAGCATCCTGGCATCTCATACGATAGTGCGAACTGCACCAGGAATGGTGTCGGGGGCAGCGGTTATATGCCGCCACCACCTCCTCCTCCTCCTCCGTCCTTCTTTTTTGGGGGTAGCAGTGGAGCCGACTCGAGGGGTGTCGGCTGGCCGCCGCCTCTTCCGGCCACGTACTGGACGCTACCGCAGGATGCCCCGTGGATCCCACCACCACCCATCCCACACAACACCTCGGGCGCTTCGTGTGGCGAAAACTGTGGTGAGGCGGCCGCAAAGTGGCCGACGCCACAAGACATTCCATTTCCATCCACTTTTCCGTTTCCACCACACATGCTGCCGCCCTTCTTACCAATCTCTCCAAACATGGACTGGAGCCATATCCCACCCCCTCCGCCGTGGTTTCCGCTGTTGCAGGGTCCTCAACATCCAAAGGAACAGCAGTGGGAAAATTATCGTGAGGATAATAAGTCAATTATCTACGACGACTACGACGAGGATGATGATAACGAAGGCAGTGTGACGGAGCCAGGTCCTCGAAGAGGAAGAGGGCCCTCACCACATCGAAGGAGTTCCAGGCGTCAACCTTCGATATCAGCGCAAGAAGAGGAACATATGCGTTTGATTGCTCGTGAGGCGAAAAGGCGTCAGCTGCGTGCCAGCGCCTCCCATACATCAGTTAGAGACCCTGTGAAGGGCTCCATGAAAGGAGGGCGTCAGGCACCTAAAAACCTATCGTCAACACGTGGGCGAAATAAAATTTGTGCAACACCAGCATCTGCGAGAAGGCTCAGCCCCTCTTCTGCCAATTCACGGCACATCGTGACAAACTCTCGATCATCCAGTAGATCAATGGCACATCAGCAACGGAGAAATTACTACGCTGAGGCATGTGCACTCAAAGTACCTTCACCTCGTTTAAAGGACGCTATGGAAAAGCGACCTTCCCACCAAAATGTACGAATGTCAAATACATCTCGTGATCACAGCCGTGGGCATAAAAATCATGCGGGTGTGAAAAGCAGAAACGATAACAGCAGTCGCTTATCTAATGCTGCTAGGCATAGCGGTATTCATCATACTTCTTACCAAGAAGCCGCAAGGCAAGATGAGCGCGTGGCCGAGTACCTTAAGGGTATTGAAGACCTTTATAAGCGCCTACGTAGCAGCTATGAAGAATTTCAACGTGATCCATCGAAATTTATTAGGAATGCATCCGTTTTTAAGGAAGCAGCATTAGCCAAAGCCCCACCACTACCATCGGCAGCGGCACGGAAATCGTCGGCAACACGCAACCTTCTTGATGACGCTGACACAGTCGGGGGCAAAGAATACAACATGGAGCGCGAGGTATCACAAGGGAAAGGAATTCCGTTATTATCCCAAGAGTCTCAAAGAATACGCGATGAACTGTTCAAATTAGAAATGCAGTGGCAACGACTCGAGGAGTTAAAGCGAGGCTCCACGGGAGAACGGGGCGCTGCTCCGGTGGAGATGTTGCAGGAGAAAGGCATCAATGACCCGCCATTGCGCATGCAAAATGGAACGGGGACAGGTAAGACGAAGATCAATGGAGGAGAAGTCGATGATAGTAGAAATGGGGGAAAAAATGAAGGAATCACGAGCATGGATGGCTCTCAATATGGTGCCAATGTAAAGGCGATCGCCACGACAGGAGGGATTAGAAGAGACAAACCCACGGCTAGCATTCCGTCACGCAGTTCTACCCCACGTTTTGCTGGAGATCAGTTACAAAACGGCCTTTCCGACAGCGGTCAATGGGGTCGCAGGAATTTGACTGGAAATAATGCTACAAGCGGTCACGGACCATTTACCCGTGATCATTTGCTGGGATTGGTGAGGGAGCGGAAGGCCATGTTGGAGTAGATGTTGTAGAATGGAAATGACTACG
Source organism: Trypanosoma cruzi (assembly GCF_000209065.1). Lineage (NCBI taxonomy): Eukaryota > Euglenozoa > Kinetoplastea > Trypanosomatida > Trypanosomatidae > Trypanosoma > Trypanosoma cruzi. The sequence goes on from NW_001849492.1 coordinate 98,403, forward strand.
GAGTCGGTCTCTTTGATAATGAAATGTCGTTTAGGATATTTGCTCAAAATAAATAATGAAATTTCTTGAGAATATATATATATATATATATATATATATATATAGTGTGTGTGTATCGTCGTGCTTTCTGTTGATCATATATTTATATATTGCACGTTGGTGTTGTTGTTTTTTGTTTGTTTGTTTGCTTGTTTTTTTTTTTTTTACATTTTGTAATGCATTGGCATTGTATACTCTTTTTTTTTTTTTGTTTTGTTTTTGTTTTTGAGGTTGCTTAGTTTTTGTTTTTTTAGTCGTTGCTGTCCTCTGTGTGTCATTTTTTGTAAAGTGGGTTAATTCTATAAATTTAATGGAAAGCGTTGCTGCCACAGCCGCCTCCATGGCGAATGAGAGAAAAAGACGCGGTTTTTTTGAGTCACGGACGGCGTGGCTTATGCCTTCCGAGGAGGGCGTTTTTCAGAGTTTAAGCCTTCGACATTTTGGGTTTACTGCCGGGAAGATGCTGCAGTTTGCGTTGCAACAACAGGCAGCATGTGGGGCCTCAATGTGTGTCTTTCCCATTGATGAGGCTGCGGCTGATGGGAGTAGTGGCCGGCAGACGACTGGATGCTCCCCTCTTGCCGCTTTGGCTTCCAATTTGGACGGCATGAAAAGTGGAATGGATCAAACGTGGGGTTTACTGAGTCGGGTAGGATCTTGGGGGCCTTCTGTTTGTGGCCGCGTCACAGCGTCGTCATGGGATCTCTCAGCTGACGAACGAAGTCCGTTTCCTGGTTTGCTTCGCCTTGCGGCCTTTTTGGGCCTTAGTGCGGTGTTGGTGCCGCTTCCTAATGGTGACGTTACAACTCCTGCATTTACCGACGCTGTCACTGTTCTTACGGATCACTTGCGGCAAAATCGGACGACAAACATTTGGGTTTACTGTGATGCCTCCTCCCAGGCTCATCGTGTGGCATTTTCTCGACTTCGCACCGCACTTATGTGGGGCGACGCCCCACCTTCTTTGACCGATGCTGCGGGTTGCGTTGCTCGTGAGGCATTACACAGAGTTACGCCGTACTTGTACTTTTCTGAGACATTCGGGGCACTTCCATCTGAATGGCTTGGGGAGCCTGTTGTGGCGTTTGAGGTCCCACATATTGACAAATTGATGCGTGCACTGCGGTCTGGTCCATTCCACCTTGAGCCAGACTCAAATTTGCCGAAGGATATTTTGCCTCTTATTAATTCTTACTGGGCGACAGCCCAACCTCCTTTCATCTCCTTGGCGGCATTTATTGTAGAACTGCTTCGACGACGGGCGGCGCCTATTTTTTCGGTTAAAGATTTTATTCCAGCTTACACGCTACTAAACCAGCTGTATGAGAGACATGTATTAGATAATAGGAGGGACAACTTTTCAAGCTTTGAGGACATCTTACAACTACCATTGCAGCCGCTAGGACACATGTTGTCAAGCGGCGTGTATGAAGTCTTTGAGTGCGACTTTGTCAAATACCAGCGTTATCATGCTGCAATGTTGAATTACTTCCGTGAATGGTTAGAGCACCATGACGAACGTGGACACGGGAGACTATGCAGTAAATATCTGAAGAACACAGGAGGTGACAAAATGGATGTTGCGTACGTGGTTCTCTTGGGTGCTGGCCGAGGTCCCTTAATTGCGGAATGTTTGGCCGCTGCTTCTTCCATTGGTATTCGTGTTCATTTGTTTGCGGTGGAAAAGAACCCTGAGGCGATGGAGTTTATTCGTCTTCGATTGCGTTCAGATCCCCAATGGTGTTATAATATAAGTGCTTGCGGTCATTTGGTAGAGACCATGTGCGCAGATGGACGAGCAGTGACGGCGACGATAGAAGGGCCTCTGCCGAAGCTTTGGGGTTTGTGTGACTTGGTTGTGTCGGAGCTACTGGGAAGCTTCGGTGACAATGAACTTAGCCCAGAGTGCATAGACGGTTTTTGTGAGGATTTTCGACGCTACCAGAACTCGATGGGAATTCCGCCGAACCCACACATGGTCTCCATTCCACAAGAGTACACTGCCTGGATTGCCCCATTGTATTCAGGACGGATGGAAGAATCTCTTGCAGATACAGCTGTCTCGGGACTCACGGTGTTGTTGCCATGGTGCCATGACCGTCGTGCAGCGATATTTCACTCCATGTTTGTTACGGATTTGTGTCGTGGCGTCTCCTTATCTACACCGCAGCCTTGTTGGACCTTTCAGCACTTTACAGGGAGGGATTTCCAGAAGGAGCGGGAAGCTTTGCTCACCTTTCGCATGAACACTGCTGGTCGTTGCAGCGGCTTCATTGGGTACTTTACAGCCGTATTGTTTGCTTCCAAATCAAATTGTGGTGTGGATAATGTGGGGGACGTTGATATTTCAACGACTCTTTCAACCACACCTGAGGAACGGACTCCCGAGATGTTTAGTTGGTTTCCGTGTTTCTTTGCCGTTGAACCACGAGACGTGTTGGAGGTGGAAGCGGATGACCGTTTGCAACTGCATCTGCGTCGATGTGTGAATGTTGAAGAAAAGCGAGTGTTTTATAGCTACGACGCCAGACTTTTAAAAGGGCGTGAGGGGGAAGTAAAGGCAACCACAGCAGTAATTAATGACGGTGGCTGGGCTGCCTCTATCCTCTTAAATTCTTGAAGGGGGCGATGCGACGATGTGTGAAGGAGTGGAAAAAAAAAAAAAAGTTTTTTTAACACTCAACTTTGTGGATACACACTAAATGTGTTGGAGAAAAATCACAAAAAAAAAAAAAGAAAAATTGTTGCTAAGTTCTGTTGCCTTTTATTATTTTTTTTTCTTTTGGTAATTATATATATATATATTGCAGTTTGGTGCAGTAAAGCAATGAAAGAGGGAAGGAGAGTTGTGGCGTTATCTCTTTGAATGTCTATTTACATCCCCTTTTTTTTTTTTCTATTTCTTATTATTATTATTATTATTTTTCTGGTTTCTTTTTCTCCTCGTGGTCATGGATGTTTACCACACACACTCGCACGGAAAAAAGAAAGGGTCAAAAAGGGGAAGGAAATTAATCCTTTTTTTTTCCCCCCCTTTTGCGTGCGTGCATCATCCATTTTGGAGTTCTCCAACCGCAAGGGGAGGGGGGAAGTTAGGAGGGAGGAGGTTCCGCGGCAACGGTGGCGGGGACGCATAGCTGTCTTGCGTGGCATCCAGCGAACACGCCAACGGGAGTACCTCCGACGTGTTGTCGCCATCATAACTGAACCAAAGACAGAAAAAAAAAGAATACGAGGAGAAAAAAGACTGGGGGGAGTGGCTGTGGTGGCGTGATTTTGCTGCTTTCTTTTGGGCGGAAAGGATTTCTTTGCCGCGAAAGGACGCTCCCACACGCAGAGACCTTCTTTTGAGAGGAAAAACCTTTATAAATAAAAGGAAGAAAAAAGAGGAGGGCTTTTGAAAGTGAACGAAGGGAGAGTGTGTTTGTGTGTGATCCCCGCAGAGCAATGCCGCGCTACTACACTCCAAAGGAGGTCCGTGCCCACTGCTTTGAGGATGACGCATTCATCTCCGCCAACGGCAAAGTTCTAGACATTACTCCGCTTATTCAGCGGTACCAAGGCACGCGTTTTGCCAGCCTTGTGCAGCCACTCATTCGCGCCGCCGGCACCGACATCTCCCACTGGTATGACAAGAACACGATGGACCTGAAGACATGCATCGACCCCGAGACAGGATTTCGTACGTACGCTCAACCGTTTGGTCGTTTTGCCCACATACCCACCGTTCTTCCGGATAGCAACATTGACCTTAGCTACGAGGTGCCGTGGTGGAAAGACGAGCAATACGTCATTGGCAACCTCACCCGCAAGACACGCAAGATACGTATCATCAACACTCTTAATGGTGCAGAACACACACTTGAGGTGTGCGCCGAGGAGAATTTGTTTGAGATTGTCAATACCAGATTCCTCAAATATAATGCACACGCACTGAGCTACACCTGGCGTCGTCATGACCCAGATGGGCGCGACCTTGACATGACGAAGACGCTGGATGAAAATGGCATTGTCGATGAGTCTGAGGAGTTTGAGTCTCTAGGATTGAACGCGGATTTTTACATCCCGGCGTTACACCTCTACTACGACGATGATCTAACGGAGGCGTAGAGTCAACATGCAAACACACAATCCCACACTCAAAAAAAAAAAAAAAAAAAAAAATAACAAGGGGGAGGTTCCCCAAAGCAAAGAGTGAGTGGTAACAAGCGGGACGAATGAGTCAGCCACAACGAATTTACCTCGCCGCTTTTTTTTCTTTTTGTTTGTTTGTTTCATTCTTTGATGTATAGAACGTACTGATGCAATTTATTTTTTAGTCATCCTATCCGAGCCGCGATGGTAGCAACGGCGGCAACAGCAACGACGAGACCCAACAACAACAACAACAACAAAGGTTGGGGGTTGAAGACCCACTTCATCTGCTGCTACCGTTGTGGACTGCGTGGACCTCCATTGGAATACTTTTTTTATGGACGTATCGCTTGACTCTCTTTTCCTCTCTCTCTCTCTCTCTCTCTTTTTTTTTTTTTTTTTTTTTTTTTTGGTTTCTTGTTGCTCCTTTTTTAGCATAAGAGGCTCTACTTCTCGGTGAGAGGATTGAAATAAAATTCAAGGGCTATGTTTCGCAAGTCATCGCACGCACTTATGCATTCCGGCGGGCTCTTTCGTACACCTCGGCCTCTTTGCCGCGCGCTGCAGGAAGCTCTTACGAAGGCACAATCGGTGTGGAATCTGGACTTTGGAGGCACCCCGACAGTGGACGAACTCACATTTCATCAGCGAAAGTATCCATCCACGCCAATGTTCCATGTGCTGGACCTCGATGGGAGAGTAGTAAACCCGAAGCAGGAACCAGAGGTGCCCAAAGAGACGCTGATTAAAATGATGGAAGCAATGTTGCGTCAGCAGAGTATTGACCTTATTTTGATGGAGGCACAGCGTCAGGGGCGTATTTCATTTTATATGACGAGTATGGGTGAAGAAGCCTCTGCGGTGGGCACCGCCGCGGCATTGGATATGCGTGACGAACTATTTTTGCAGTATAGGGAGGCGGCTGCCCTTACGTACCGTGGATACACGGTGAAGGATATGGTAGCGCAATGTATGGGCACCATTGAGAATGAACTTAAAGGTCGACAAATGCCTATCCACTATGGTTCACGCGCGCTCAATGTTCATATGATCAGCTCTCCAGTGGCGACTCAAATTCCACATGCTGCTGGTACTGGATATGTTTGTCGTCTTGAAAACGAACGTGAGACGGATCCCAACAAGAAACGTATTTGTGCCGCTTTTGTTGGCGAAGGTTCTGCCAGCCAGGGGGACTTTCACGCTGGGGTTAACATGGCCGCAACGATGAAATCCAACACACTTTTTTTGATACGTAACAACGGCTACGCCATCTCTACACCGTCGTCTTCACAGTACGCTGGCGATGGTATTTTTGCTCGGGGCATCGGTTACGGTATTCCCTGCGCCCGTGTGGATGGAAATGACATTTTGGCGGTGTTTCAAACAGTACGCAAGGCACGTGAACTTATTCGCACGACGAATCAACCTGTTCTCGTGGAAGCCCTGGTATATCGTAGCTCCCATCACTCTTCCTCTGATGACAGTACATGGTACCGTTCACGGGAAGAAGTGGAAGTGTTTTCAAATCTCTTTTTACCAGTTGCCCGGTTTGAAAAGTATTTGGAAAGAAAGTCGCTGTGGACTCCCGAGCAGTCGCGGAGTTTGACTCAGAAAGTGCGGCAAGAAACGCTTGCGGAGCTGCACAGGCAGGAGAAATTGCCCAAGTGGCCGGTATCTTCGATGCATGACGATGTGTACAAGGAAATGACACCAGAGATGCATCAGGCGCAAAAGGAATTGGAGGAGCACTACGAACGAAACAAGAAAGAATACAACATGTGATGAAACATAACTTTACGAACCCAAGACGCATGCATAAAACGAGAAGAAAGGAAAAGAGAAGGGCGATAAAAAGTATGGAGAGACTTATAATTCGAAGCTGCCTTTATTATTATTATTACTATTATTTTCATTTTTTTACTTTTCATAGGTTTTGTCTATCCTTCCCATCCGCTGTTTTGTGCATCTGGGGGAGGTATCCAAGTTACCAACGAAATGGGAGGAGGAAAAAATAATAATGAAAACGAATCAAGATGTTGAGAGGATTTTCCTTTTTCGTTTGTTTGTTTTTGTTGGACGCTTTGGAGGGGACGTACGCTCAGAAGAAGGAGGGGGGGGGGGGGGGGAGAATTTTGTCGGATGGCAATGCATTTTGAACCTCTTCTTTTCTTTATATATTAATTGAGATTTCTCTCCAACGGCACCGCATTGCAAGGCAGCGAGAGCGGCTTTGTTTTCCTCCCTCTCTTCATTTACCACCACTGCCCTTTACGCGGAGGGAGAGTTCACGGCGACTCTACTTATCTTCACCTATTCCATTTGGATGCATAGGCTTGTTTTCTGGTAAATGAGTGAAGGGCCAACTCCCTTCCGAAGTTTTGGGGATATTTCGTTGTGCATTAAACCAAAATGCAACCTCTCATTGTCCTCGTCTTCTTTTTGGGAGAGTAGGAGGAAAGGGCCTCATTCAACTGCATATTCTTGATATTGTTTTTGTTGTTGTTGTTTTATTATGGCTAGGAGCTTGTGAAGAGAATAATTACGGGAGTGCTGGCTAACATAATTAATTTGTATATATCTATATATATCCTGGTAAAAGGAATACACCTCTTTATGACACTTTTCTACCATATGAATTGTTGGGAAGAACACGACTTTAGGGGAGCAGGGAGGAGTAGGGAATCGATGGCGGCCAGGCAAATTTTTATTTTTATTTTTATTTTTTACCTTCTCACCCACCCATCCCCTTTTGATTCCCACCACGCGGCGGGGTCTTGTGGTTGGAGAACCCCCCAAAGTCTGCCAATTAACTACATATATGTACATACATGCATAGTATATATACATATATACCTACTTGGTGTTAAACTTTGGGGATAGTGTGAATTTATTCTCATTCCATTTATCTCTTTTTTTTCTTTTTTTTTATTTCTATCTTGTTTGTTTTTTATCATTGAGAAACTCAGGATTATTGAACCGAAGAAGGTGAGAAGGATTGCGAGCGAATTGGTATTGCAAATGTACGTCTTTAATAACCATATTTTATTTTTTTATGGTTGATGATATCTTATTGTAACGATTGACGTGGTTTATTGTTGTTGCTGTCACACTTGTTGTTGCCTTTGATGGCGAATGATGAGCTTTGAATGTAGCTGTTGTTTTTTGTTTCTTGGTTTCTTGTGAAATGAGGGTAGTGCGGTGTTGTATCTGCGTGGCTTGGGTGTTTTGCCTCCCTTTCAGCCGTCCTTTTTTGTTGTTGTTCGGCGTGGAGTCGACGTGTTCATGTCACAACTTTACCGCGGGCGGTCGTATCAAAATATTTTGCGCAAACTCCCACGGAATCTTGTGGTCTTCGATGGGCACTGTCTTATGTGTCAGGCACGTGTGCGGCACGTGTTGGAACGCAATTTCTCGTACTTTAGTTTTATTCGCATCATGCAGGGCGTTGATCCGGTGAAACTGGAGGCGAACAAAATGTTGTTTTGCAGCTTTGACTCCGTTGAGTGGCGTGAGGTGCGCCGCAACTTCCCACATCTTTTAAACGATGCGGATGGTGTTGTGCTGATTGAGAAGGTGCCATCAAAAACGGCTTCATTTTTAAGTCGCGTAAGACAAGGGCAAAAACAGCGACGTCAACAGGGACGAACAGGCGGCATGAACAGCAGTGAAGAGAAAAGGGGCCTGAAGAATTTCTTTCAAACGAACAATTTTTCTTTTCCTCTTGCCTCGTCCAGTGTAACAACCCCAAGAGGGCTCGCGGGCGGTTTTGATGGTGTGGAGGAGGATGTGGACATTGTTGTATCTGTGAAATACGAGGCGGTATGCCGTATTGGGATGAAGCTGGATCGATGGTTGCTGCGTACACTCTTTCGCTGCCTATACTACATGCTCCCGCGGTGGATGGGCGATCGCTGGTACGACTACATCTTGCGACGGAGGCAATTGTGGGGCACCTCGGAGGAGGATGCGGTGCGTTATCCGAAGCGTGTGCCTGGACTAAAAGAGCGCACATGGAAACTGTGAGGCAAATGATGTTGTGTACTTTGATGCACTCTGTTTGTCCTTACGCTGTATGGGTGGGTGCATGATTGAAGTGGGAAGAGGAGGAGGATCCCCGCTGAAAAAGAAAAGAGAGGGAGAGAGAAAAATGCCGTTGATGATGGGAGAAACCATGACGGGTGGACAGCGTCGAAATGGAAGGTTGAGTAAGGCATATATATGTTTATATGTATATACAGGGGTAGTTCTTTTTCTTTTTTTTTTTTTTTTATCTTGCGCATATATATGTATGTTGTTGACATTTCATTATATATGCCGATACGATGTGTTTCTTGATGCTGCATTGTCCCCTCCTCAAGGCTGTGATGTGTGTGTATTGACACACGTGTAGTGCATTTACCGAAGTAACGGTGGAGGGAAGGAGCTGCAATAAAAACAGAAAATAATTTTAAATGTATACGCGGCTTACGAAATTGTTTTTCATCGGTCATACGTTTTGTGGACGGGTGTCGTCTACTTTCTGCTTGCAACCGTCAATGATGAGACCGTTGCTTGAGCAGCAGCGACGCTTCACGTCTATTATTAGCCGCTTCAGCTCTGCGGTGACGTCGCATATGTCGTCATTGGCGGACACGCATTTCATGCCACTCAGCGAGCAATGCATCACGGAGCCACGTCGCCCATACCCGCGGCGGGTTTCCATGCAGGAGAATCTTGCGGAACGGCTCACGTTGCAGCGGAGTCTGCGGGCGCATCTCGTGCCCTTGCAGGTTATCGTATCAAAAGAAAAACTTTACATCGAGCTTGTCTGGCCCTCGGCCGCACTCCGTGCTGTGGAAAACCAAAAAGAAACAATGGCACATACAGTGAAGGGTGCCGCCGCAGATGGGGATGATGATGGTAATGATGCGGCTCTGCACCACACCATGGAATCGCCTGCAAGAACGGTAAGTAGTGATTTACGTCAGAGGAGACCTCTTGAAGAACACCGCACGCGCTTTCTTGCAGAATTTCTGCGGGCGTATTCTCCGAGCACAGATGTCATTGGCTCTGACGTCCTTATTTATGGACGTCGTGGCATCACCATTACAGATGTTATTCCTGTTGGCAATTATGCCCTCCGTATCGTTTTTTCAGATGGTCACTCTGGTGGTATCTATCCCTACGAGTACCTCTTCCACCTAGGTTGCGAGAAGTATTCACGCATGCGAGAGTACATCCGGCGTTTGAGAGCTAAGCACAAGTCCAGGGATCCGCCTAAGCGTGCGCCTTCGCAGCGCCTCTCACGTATTCGGAGCGCACAGAGGGCTGAGGGAAGACACATGAGCAGTCACGGACAGGACGATCAATGAGCTCCATTTCTTTGGCGGTATGGGGGGGGGGGGGGGGGG
>NW_001849492.1:108065-198481 GCF_000209065.1 Trypanosoma cruzi
GTTGGCAAAGGAAAAATAATAATAATAATAATAATAAATGAGCGATAGGAAAGAAAAATGAAGAGGGTGGGTTGAACGCCGTTATTTGTGTGTGTGAGTGTACATTGTACGTAATATTAAGCTCCGTTTTTTTTTCCGGCCATTTTCTTCTTGTGTTGTTGCTTCTGCATTTTATTTATTTTATTTTCTTGAAGCATATGGGGTCGTTGATTCCGCCAATTGTGAAGTTCCTTAGTTCTCGTGGCTCGTTTATTTACATAGGACTGCAGTTGGGTGGTATTGTCACCCTTTTCTTTGGAATCTCGCTGATAGTTGGATGTACGGTGACAATCTCCCGCATCGCCCTGCCGCTTCTGGCAACACCGGGAACCCCGTATTTCTTCTTATTGTGGATTACTTGTAGTGTGTTGTCGTTTACCACGCTATTCAACTACGTGGCAGCTGCGTCGTTTACTAGCCCTTGCGTAGATGCGGAGGAGACGATGCGATTGGCGATTGAGGGAGATTTAGTTTCGCCACAAAAACGGTATCAATTGTTGGATGAACCTTCACGTTACTGCAATTCGTGCCGACGTTACAAGGCTCCACGAGAGCATCATTGCAGGGTGTGTAACCGATGTGTAGCGAAGATGGACCACCACTGCCCTTGGATTAATAATTGCGTCGATGCCGAAAATCACCGTTACTTTTTTCTTCTTATTGTTTACCTTTTTTTTTCAACAGGGATTGCTTTTTTTCTGCTTTTAATGGCGTACGTGCGGCTATGGTGGCACGGTGAGGCCAATGGCAGTATATATGGCCCTTGCGGCTACCGTCTTCGTAGTTTTCCCCTTTACTTGACGTTTGCTTTGTGTGGTACAATATTTGCGTGCATGATTTTTTTTATTGTATGGAGTGGGCTTCATATCTTGAAAAACGAGACCCAAATTGAGCGAGTTATTGTGGGGAACAAGGAGCGCCTGTTACGAAACAGTATGGTGCCATTTCGTAACCCGTATGATCTTGGTCGTTGGCGCAATTTACTGACACTTTTAGAGACGAACGATGATCCGGTGCTCAATCAGACCAAAAAGGGCAGCACGATGATGAAGGTGGCACTTCTGTTATGGCTTGCACTTCCAACGCTTCGATCCTCCACCTGCGACGGTGTCCACTACCCCACATTTGATGATGAGGTGATGTTGCCGGTGTAGTGAAGGGTGGGGGTATTTGGGAATAAAGAAGACGCAGGGAATCAAAAAAAAAAAAAAAAGTCCCTCATGAGTTTTTCCTAGTGCCTTTATTTATTTATTTTTCCTTCTTTTTTTCACTTGAATGCGTGTCTATGTTTAGCGATGATGCGTGTATTCTTTTTTTTTCTTTATATTTCTTTATGGGCCTTGGGATTCATGCTGCAGGTATATTATATTTTCTTTTAAAATGTTTCCGTGGTTTATGATTGCTCACACCATAGTGTTCACCGTCCTGCTCTTGGTGACGGTGGTACCTCCGCTGTACATATACAACCCCGAGGAACATCCCGGCGAGTCGCTTGGACCAAATCCAGCCGGTGGCATCTTTCCCGATAGCCCCCCGAATCACTGGGTGCGGCAGCAACTTTACATACTCTTTGTGTTGCCCAGCTGTGCGTTTCTGAATTCCATGTTTGTCTACTTTACATACTACCGTCACCTTCGTCATGTGCAGTTTAGAGCAGAACTGAGCTCCGTGGCGCATGCAAATCTCAGGACAGCCGCCATGATCGTTGCGGAAGAACAGCAGGGTGTAGAGTGCAACGTAGACAATGCGTTTGGAGGCAGTCGCAGCGGTGGCGGAGTGACAAATCGCAGTCTACTTGCGTTGCGTCCTTTTTGTAGTAAAAGCAGCATCAACTCTACGGCTTTATACGCACGACGACACATCCGACCGGAAGGCCTTTCCTTGCACATGTATTCCACCTCACCGTGGTTTCCCGAGTTGCGGGAACTGCAAAAGGTTGTCGAGGCGCAATTTCTCCGACCGGCAGAGAAAACTCGGGAAGTTGTATTTAGCTGCCTTCATAAAGATGTGCTGGTGCCCTTTGAGAAAAGGATGAACTTGCAGGAGGGAAGCATGGCGAATGCCATCCGTTTTCTTTCGGATCGAGAATCAAAGTGTGTGACGGAGCCGGGAATGCGGGTGTACCTCACGGAGGTTGAGCTCAAAAGAAGGCGTTCGTTTAACAATGAAAGCATGTTGAGGTCAGAGCCATCCGAAGATCTTTTTTGATGCGTAAGTAATATTAGTTCCCTGACAATAACAGGAGAGCGGTGCAAGTCTTTATGTTTGTGAACCGCTGAAAAAATTGTTTGATTCCCTTCTCAACTACAAAAAAAAAAAAAAATTCTCCCTCCGTGTTGTTTATTGTATTTTATTTTTCCTTTTCTATTTCTTTTGTTCTTCTGCTCTTGGCGGGTCAACGCACGTGATTATGAACCCTTGTGTGGGTGCTGTGGCTCCAGCGTCTTGTTGCGGACCTTTTTTACTGTTTATAGGAGCTTGTGAGAAGAATGATCGCGGGAGAGCTGGCTAACTTAATGAATGTATGTGTATATCCTGATAAATGAATGCATTCTTTATGATACTTTCTACCGTATGAATCTTTTGGGAAGAATGCCACTTTGTAGGGGCGGGAACCGATGGAGGCCAGATAATATTTGTTTTTGTTTTTTACAGACACACAGCCAGGTAAGTTTAAGGAAATGACTTTGGTTCCCTACACACCCTCCGAGTGGTGTGATATTGGCGCCCGTCTCTGGGACATGGTGTCCCAATGTGGCGAGACCCAGGTGCAGATGACGTTTATTAATGGTAACCAGATGTCGGATGAGACGTTAACTGTGGCCCCATCGTCCACAGGCTTATGCTTGTTCCATGGACCCATCTCTAAAGCATGGCAGGATTCTACTCTTATTGGACATATTGCGAATCCGCGGGCGCCTCAGATCCCTAATTTTGAGACACAAGCGCTCCTGCCAGCTACGGGGGCAGCCCGGGAGTTGGGGCACCAACAAGGGCTCATCACTGCTGAAAGGGAGCGCCTGAATATCGATTACGCAAACGCCGTAGCGGACTTGCAGAATTGGAATGCTTAGCTTAACTCGCAGTTTGAGGAGGCGCATTACAACCTATCGGTAAGGGAATCCACTATCGCCGGGGCCGGCAACCAGGTCCTAGAACTACAACAGCAGTTGGAGGCCGATCGCGCCCAATTACGGGAGCGCGAATTCAACTTGGGAGTCCTCACTGGTCAATTCCAGGAACGGGAGGCACGCCATAATGCACAACAACCCGCGCGGGATGCGGAGACGGCTGGGCGGGACGAGTCCCCCGCTAATCGACACGTTGCCAACGATGGCGTAACTACACTACCGCATCCAACGGATATCTTGATGGCTGGAGGCGTGCCTAGCAGCGCGGCCCGACGCAGTTCGGCAGCTTACAGGCCCCCTCACGGTAATGCTGCGAGACCACATTTCCACCCCTCCACGCCGTTGCCCTCCCGCACTTCTCCCCTGGACGCCCGATTACCCATGGAAGAGGACCGCAGTTTCTGCGCATTCAACGTCACCACGTGGCCCACGCGTGTATGGAATGAGGGCGCCTCCGGAGTCATTATCGACCTCCGGTGTGCATACCAATGCTGGCAACAGGACAACGAGCAGGTTAAACTTGCCTTTGACAATTTGGTCGAGTGGATCAGCGCGCTGGAAGGCCTGCAGGATCCCACCGATCGAATCATGAATTTGGGGAGGTCCCTACTGAATACATTCCTGACGCAGCTCACAATCGCGTCCGATCCCGGCATCCGGCTTTCCAAACTGCGCGCCCGTCTTTACACCGCTGTTCACCAGACGGACGCTTATGCGAGGGCTGCCCAGCCTCTCGTCGATCGGCGAGAAACCCAACGCACTGTGCGATGCCAACGTTGTCATACCTATGGACACGAGGCATCTACACGCAATGTGTGCCCCAGAGGAAATTACTCACAAAACAGGCGTCCATCAAAAAACGGCAGGGGGGCTGCCGGCCGCTTACGAAGGCGGAAGAAACCAGCCCCATCCATTCCACCACCTCCCACCAATACCCACAGGCGTCGCACCGCCCCGCCGACACTCCGCCCGACCTCTCAAATCGCCCGACGCAATCGTCGGGAGGGGCAATGGAGCTTATCCGCTAACGACGCTCGACTGTGGTACGACGAAGCACCGAAATCCCCGCTTTGGAGCACTCATATGAGGAGAGCGAACGAGGCGGCTCGAGAAATGTGTGCGCTGTCAGTGTGGGAGCAGAGAAGGCCTCTGGCGGGGCAATTCACAACCTTATGCCGCACGCACGAACAGCCGATCAACGAGGAGGGCTGCGCGCCCTTTTGGCGGCAATATTAGATGCGGCGCCATAGTCCAGAGTGCGGCACGCAAGGATGCTGCGGTCCGTGTTGCAAATGGATCGAACCCCGCTGGACATGGTGATTCTGGGGTTGCGAAAGGTTGCGGCGCGATTGGAGAGGAAGCAGGCGCGCCCCTTGACAAGGGAATGGGTGGATGGATATATCCACAGCCGGACTGACTGGAAGCAACGTGTTGTTTTTTGACCTGCGTGGATAACGGCGAGTTGTCGTTCCGAGATTGCAGCCTTAACTCCCAACAATTTCACGCTGGAGCATAATTTTGGATTGGTCCGTGGCGTCAAGGACGGCGAGGGCGGACTCCCGCCGAGCTTTGCGGTTCGTCAGGATACGAGGGCAGGACGCGTTCGACACTATAACGTTACGCAGGACACTTCGACGCAACGAAAGCTTACAAATCTTACGACTGCTCACGTGGAGCGACCTCTGGCTCCTTGGAATGCCACGGCGCACTCCACAAAACAGGGTGCGTTGAGGCACGCAGCTCCAATCGTGGAGACATGCAATTTTGACCCACACATGTTCTCGCTGTTGGCGATGCACGTTGACCCGTTCGACCTTCCCCAGAATACTGTTTGATATTTGGGGAGGTACACCACAATGCTGACCCAGGTGTCGTCGCTGCTCGCATTGATGTGAAGGGAAAACTGCGAAGGGCATGAACTCTGGTTGAAAGGAGAGAGGCGTTTTTCATGCTTTTTATCATTGCGCTGCTACAATAACGCGACGCGAGCCAAGGACGCGTCCGGCCACTCCACAAGATGCACGAACCATCCCGCCGCAGCAACAAGTCAACGTGCCCGTGTTGAATCTGGAGTGGATCCAGAGCCGGTTGCACCCGGCTACCCTGGAGAGACTCGTGCAAGTATGGGGACTCGTCGGGCGGTCCCCTTTCCCTCTGCCCTCCTCCGGCAAGGCGCGCGAAAGCTCACGGAGGATTCCAGTCGCCGACGCGTGATTGCTGAAGGAAGCGGGAATAATCGAGGACGCTTTTTCTGCAAGAACAGGCGGATAGATAATACCCTTTTGGTTGTGGAGGAGAAAACCACCGGTTTGCGACGACGATGGATCGCGTGGCCACGCGACAGGAACAGACACGACGCTTATGAGGCTGATGCTCCTCTTCTACACATTTCCCATTATTTGCCGCCTGTGATGGCTGAGGCCGCTTCCTGCCTGGACTTAAAGGCGTCCTTTTTGCAAGTCCCTTTACCGCGGGAGACTCGGCATCTCTTTCGATGCCGCGTGGAGGACGGCACGCTGGTGGAGCTGACACGGCTCCCTATGGGATACAAGGCCGGCCCAGAAACTCTCCAGATTATTATTACTTCGGCGATTGCGGGGATGACGACGGTGGTTCACCGCCTCTGGGCTGCACCTCCATTGGTGCGTGTCGACGTTTGGATCGGTAATATACGCATTGCAGGGTCGATAGGCGATGTGACACGGTGGGAAGCCCAAGTGCTTCGTAATGCGGTCGGCCGTCGCGCCACGATAGGGGAGGATCGCGAATCGGGTGCTGCGCAGTACACCTTCCTGGGGGTGCAGTTTGATCACACTCGCCGTGCGGTATCCCTGAGTGAGAAGTTTGTCCGGTCTTTACGCGCCATGCCGGCGCTGAATTCTTTAACCATCGCGGAAATGGAGGTTACGGCGTCACGCTTTTCGTATGTGGCGGCCATTTTGGGCACGTGTTTATGTGCCTACTGCTTTCTCATCAAGGCAGTGCAACGAAGATTATCGGCACTTGACCGGGGGATTGTGCAGGAGACATCCCCGGCGACAATTCCGCCGGCAGCGGTTGGCTTGGGCGAGAGACTGCGACACATCATCGAGGATACAACCGTAAGCGAATCATCGAGCCCACGGAAAAGGCGTCGGCCGCCATCATCAGGGACGCATCGCTCCATGGATGGGGAGCCGTTTTTATTCCAGATTCAAGCAATGTTAAAATTGCCGGAGGAAAATGGAAGAAGATGCCTTTTCGCATCATGCAGGCCGAGGCGCGCGGTACGCTTGGCCCTATTGGCTTTTTCCGCCATCCTGCCACGCACCATCGACGTTTGGATGAACAATACTTCGCCGCAAGGAGCTGCGAATAAGGGCAGCTCAAAACCTCACGCCACGACGCGGGAGCTGAAACGGATATATGGTTTTTTGGACCCTCGCGGAATAAAGGCATTCTTTGCATACGTACGGTCTGCGGAAAACCCCGCAGACGGCATATCACGCGGTCGTGTCTTCACACTTGAGGAATTAGCGAAGGGGTGGAACTTGCGAAGGGGAGCGGCGGGGTCTTGTGATTGGAGGAGCTCAAATTCTGCCACTCCGTAAGTAATAAATGCTTCAAATTCTAACTCAGAACAAAGGACCATGCTAGTGGTCCACAGAATTCTATATATTGAATGAAAAGAAAACGTTGAAGCAATTAACTAACGAACCTATTTTCCTAACTTGTTTGGTTCCAAAGATAATTTCAGGATCCGGCCAGCTGCCCGGAAGATTATTCTTAATTTTCATTGTTAGGCAACAAGAAGAGGCAAGCACGATGAGTTTTTGTGTTCATTTGTCTGTTTTATTATTATTGTTTATTTTACTTCCTGTGCAACGGTAGAGGTGTGACTTTTTGTGTGGGTGATCTGAAGTGACTTTTTCTTTTTGCTTTTTACTTTTTCTTTCTCTTTCTCCTCTACTACGTTTCCCACTTAAGCTTTGGTAAAATCTGGTGTGTGTGTTTTTCTTTTCTTTTGCCGAGCTTCTTGTTTTTCCTTCTTTTTTCCATCCATTCCGTTGGTGCGTGCAGGAGCATCGATTTTGTGTGGAAGGGCTGCTGGCATGGCTGTAACGCATTGGGTCCATGGCGGCGTCGTGCCCCCTCCGTTGCCCATGGCAAAACGTGTGTTGTGGCTCGTGCTGATGATGTCACTTTATGTCGATGCTGCGTCGGCCTCCGACACATTGAAGGGTGTAGCACCATTTCGCTGCATGCGCCCATTTGAGTCACTTCCGCGTTTCTCTCCGGCAAACATGGACTCTGGAGAGAACTGTAGGTTGGGCCCGTTTCGCGTCATTAATGCGAAGGCCATGACGCAGTGTGTTCGCGACGACGACGACACGACTCGAGCAGCGTCTCCCACGTGTAGTGTCACTTTACGCGTGTCGTTCCAAACGGAAGGGGATAAAAGGCGTCACCGTGTAGGAGGAGCAGCTTTAGCTGGGAGTGATGAGGCATTTGGAAGTGGGGCGTACCGTTTTTCCCTGCGTCTTCGCGCCTTCAATGACAGCATAGTGGAGTATAAAGGGTTTGATCAAAACGGCTACAGTATGTGCTGTCATTTCATTGAGGGGTCAGAGTGCTCGTGGGACGTGAAGGAGGAGGAGGGGAACAGTACCCAGCAGGAGGCTGCAACACCTCAGAAAGACGATGACGGCAGAGCGTCCCATGCACCTCGGCGACGGGAGGCGATGGTGGTCTCGTGCCCGATCCGCAACCCCGTGGTAGCTGGAATTGTTTTTCATGGTGCTATCACAAAGCCACTTCACCGTCTTGTTATTACGGAGTGGGAGGCCCGACTAGAGCTGTGGCGCGGTCGGCCGCATGAAAAGGTTTTTCTGGGTCGTGTGCTTGTGCCCTTTCGACTGACCGAAGACGACATTGCATCCGCCCAGTCCAATGCCGCAGCGACAACAACAACAACGGCTATGACAGCCACAGACAGTTCGGCGTCAGGCAAAATGGCAGGTGGTGTGCTCTTGGTCACGGAAGATGTTGTTAAGGAGAGGAACGGATATGAAGACTTGTAGCTCTGTGCTTTCTATTTTGTTGTTGCTGCATTGCCCCTGCAATGAAATCACGATATATACATAGATATATGTATTTCCGTTATTCTTTCTTTGTCTGTCTGGAGGGGGGTGGGGAGGGCAATGGTGTTTGGGTTGTTTGACAGCATCATTACTATTATTATTGTTTGTGCGTCCACCAACCCCCGTGAAATGTGGTGGAATAAATGAGAGATGCCTTGGATAGCGCGCTGCCGCAATGATTTTTAGAAATCCAGGTTGAATTATCTTTCTTTTCTTCTTTGTTTTTTTTTTTGCCTTTAATTGAACTCCGCTCGCATTCTCTCTTTTTGGTTAGTTGCCGCAGAGCCTCTTGTTTGTGTGTGTGTTTGTGTCGCTTTGCCTCATTCTTCTATCTCCTCTTTCTTTACTTCCTTTTATTTTCTAGAGAATATTCGGAGGGAATAATAAAAAAATCAACAGGACATAGGGAAAGAGAGGGAAAAGGAAGGTTTAGAAGGGGTATAGAGGCATCCGCAGAAGTTGTTTGGGACAACTCTCTCGCTCCCTCTTTTGCCGCTCACAATTACACAGACAACACACGTGTTATTGTTCGTTTACTTTCGTTTTCTTTTTTTCCTGTTGGTTCAGTAATTATTTACAAGCCAACGGATTGTCATCTCTTTTGGTTTGCTTTTATTATTATTATTATCAACGGATTTTTGTGCGGCGTTGTGAAGAAAGCGGGGGCGAGACATGAGTGCGAAGGAGGGTGCGGCGGCGAAATGGGATGAGTGCGTGTCCCCGGCAACGGAGGCCTGTAGACACTTCAGTAGACCACCGCCCTACCCAACGCCGTCGTCCGCGTGGATCAATCGTCTAGAGGAAGGGAACGTGCATGAGACGGCTGCTGGACGTCATGCCGTCGAGGGGATGCGGGAAGCGCCTGTGTTGGGATACCGTGCGAAACGGAGAGACCCCGTATACCCTGAAAACTCGCAAAATTGTACTGCCAATGCATTGGTAGAACTGGAATGTATTCTTATGTACGTGGAGACTGTAACAAAATCGCTTGCACAGCGCAGTCGTGTCCCAATACCGTCCGAATCTGTTCGGGTAATATCGACCTCGGTTGTGACTTCCCGCCGTCTTGTGAATGCCGAGCAGCACGATGGGGCACCGCAATACTCGCTTGCCATGGGTCTTCATGACAGCGCAAACAGTCTACTCGGCTGTCTAGCTAAACTGGAGTATATGTCTCTCTTTCAAAAGAATGAATTGGACGACATTGAGAGAAAAGTGAATACAACTGCAGGGGACGTCAACATCGCACTCGATGCCATGGTGTTGCGTTACACCACCCATGAACTCTCGGACGTAAAGGAGTTTTTTCTTGGCAACCAGCCAACTATTGAGGAGTGTCGTCGCATGGTTCACGGCGTGTCACAAACGGCGCACCAGATACTTCTTTTGCGCCGCGCCGTCGTTGGGCGCGATCTGGCTTTAGCAAAAAAATTGTTTAGTGAGCATCAAACGGAGTATCAAAAAAAGGGGGGCGTGACGCGTCTGCACAGCCCGTTTTTCACTTGGATGGGGAAAAGGTGGTTTCCTGCCATGGAGGCATGGCGTCGTATTGTTGCCCAGGCACACGAGCAAGCGGAGACCTCGGACGTTCTCTCTGCAATCGCAAAAGGGCACCAGGAGACCTTCAGTCAAGTGGATTTGATCAGCGACATCCTTCTTCCTGGCGAGACCCTCTCGGACCTGCTTCGGAAGGAATTGGATGAGCCTTTCTCACATTTGGCAGAATCCCTTAAAAAAACACGGCATCACGTGGAGGCACTTCGTGTGGCAGTTGCAAAGCCACAAGTAGGGAAGCTTACGGAATGTGTCTGTGCGGTTGAGGAACTTGTAGCGGCTGGTCGGGTAAGATCGGTGGCTGATCGCGAGCTATTGAAGGAAGGCAAGCGGCTTATCATCCGCCTCCAGCAGGTAGAGAACGTGGAGGCGGCGTTGCGGTTGGCAGCTCAAGTAGGAGAGACCGTGTCTCTTTTTCGCACAATAAATCATGCGAATGAGATTATTCTTCAGCTTGGCATCGCAGGGGACGCGGCCGCGACGAAGGAGATTGTTGCACGCTGCAGCGCACTTCTTGAGGAGATGAAAAGCAGCAAGGGGATTCCACCCGCTGAACTCATTGCAAGGCGTGTGGACGCGGCGTCCATAACTGTGGCACATGTGCCCTCGCAAATATGGTCAGCCAAGACGACAATGGCGTATCAAGCTGCATGTCAGAGTCTTGCCGCCAACACGGCGCAGGATCTTGCTCGTATTAATTTGGAGCGCGTTTTAAAAGGCGGGGAGGATTGTCAGTTGAATACGACAGGGAGCACGTTTGATGACGCTAGCAACATTTCCTTGAACAGTCATTCGATGCGGGTTGCAGCGGCAAAGGGTCCGTTCCCGAAGTTTAAGGGCGCCCGGGTAGCTGATTTACGTACCGCGCTAAAACGTGCGAATGAGTTGGGCCTGAATGGGCAGTTGATACAGGATGGTGAGGCAGTTCTTCGCTCTGTTGAGGCGCTCAAGTTGAAGGTGCACTTTGACGCACAATTGCGCGTGGTGTTGATAGCAGACCCAGAAAACGCCACCTTTGATGAGATCTACAAGAAAGTCTCTGAACTCTGTAGCCGACAAGAGGGCGGCGGGGCGTCAAACTCAGCCGGGAGAAAACTGCGATTGCGCTACCAAGATAGCGACGGTGACTGCATTTCTCTTCTCACGCAGGAGGACTGGGACGTGTTTGTGGGAGAAGAGGCTCCTAATGGCGTTTGTGGTGCGAAGCTTGAATTGTATTGCGACTACATGCAACTCCCACATGCGCACGTCACAGACACATTGATAGAAACGCAGCCTGCCGTTGAAGAGGCACTGAGTTCCCCTGAGAAAGTGGCGGTGGAGTCGCATGTGCAGACGTGTATTAAAAAAACTAATCCTCGATCTGCACGTGCTACCCCACAACGTCGGAATGTGGCAAACAATGGTACGAGGTTTTTTCGTTCCCGCAGTGCGGCAGTGGGGCTGCGTCATTCTGAATTTTTATTCCGGTACAGGACGCCACAGCGGACGAATTTCCATGAATCGCGTGTGCAGAAACCGCATAAATTGCTGGATGCGGTGGCAGAGCGAGAGGATGCTGTAAACGTGGCGTCAGTGGGGGAGTCGTCTCAAACGACTGGACAGGAACGTGGCGGGGCGCCGGCAAAGGATGCCCTTCCCGGCACAAAACCGGGGCTGAGTGGGCGGGGCCGTGTAAATTCCCTGAGACTTAACTCCTCATTATCGTCATCAACAAACAAACCGAAGCTTTTGATCCCAATTTACCAGGAAAAGAAAAGTCGGACTTTAACAAAGGCTGCCGTGACCGCCTCGTCCGCCGCTGGAAATTGCGGGGGTGGTGGTGATGCTACCGCTTCTACTTATGCTACCACCTCTACCAATCAAATCACTCCCGTATCCACGCCCACGCCTACCGCTACTTCCAGCGTCGTCACGATGCCAACCAACACAAATGACCATAAAAACAATGAGGCCACAGCTGCTGTGAATACGACGCCGTCTGCTTCGCCGCCCATAGAACTGGAGACGGTTAAGAAATGGAATGATGACGATGCTCCGCTTGAGTTGCGGACAGTGGTGTCAGCGGCGTCTACTTCAAAACGTGCTGTGATCAGTGTCAAGGGTGGGGAGAATTCCGTCAAGCAACTTGCAAAGAAACGCCTCGGTGGAGGATTTACAGTGACCCCCTGTTCAAGGGGCATTGGTAACTCTTCAAAGGCGGTGGGGACGGATGGTGTACCTAATAGCAACACCCCGAATACCGCCAGTATCACTGTTTTGGAGGAAAAGCGTGAGTGGAGTGCTGAAATGTTTATGCGGAGCGATATTTGCACGGTAGTGAGTGAGCAGACGAACCAACCGCCATCTGTTACAAATTGTGTAGGGAGGCAAAGGCCGACAAACGTGACATCTCTTATCAACACAACGCGTGTCGATCCAGCAATTGTACCGCCTTCAAATGCTAGCAGCGTGAAGAAGAAGGCGGAGGTACTGCAGCAGCTACGGCACCTACGTGAGGAAAATCAAAAGGCACTCAAAGCTGCTCTAAATAGAAGAAGAACAGGAAAATAATTTTACATCTCTCAAAGTGCTTTTGTTTTTGTTTTTGTTTGTTACAATTTTGAGAATTCCTTTTCCTCTTTGTCACTCACTTTCTGTGTGATGTGCAGTTTGGGTGGGGAGGAAGGAAATGGATATATTATTACCCCCGAAATGGGTTTAGATACTAGATCTTCACCGGCCTAATTAACCGTATGCGATTGTACTCCCCTGTTACATTTTTCTGCCGGCTTTTACCTCTTGTCTTCTTTCTTGAATTTCTTTTTTTTTTTTTTTGCGTGTATTTTTTTTCTTCCGGCCTGTTTCTTTTGATATTTTGTCCTCTTATTGTGCATGCGTGTCTGGTACAAAAAAAAAAAAAAAAATCGCTTTTGAATCACACATTGAGAAGGGAATGGAACGGGAGGTGCTTTATTTCGTTTTGACTGCGGATGTACTCCGGCTATTTGTTTGTTCGTGGGTTTTTTCTTTCTTTTTTCCTTTTTTTTTCTTTGGCGGCTCTCAGATTTCCGAGGGTGTGTTGAATTGTCTTCTGACTGCGCCACGCGTCATTGCAGAAGGACGAACATTCGTGACAGCAATCAAAAAGGGGAGCAACCACACCAACAAAGAATAACAGGGAGGAGTACATATATATATATATTTACATAACACCGGCAGGGGAGGGAGCGGCATCAAATTGATAGCCGAATCAACATCCGCAGCATGTCTTGTCTCACACCCGAAGCCACTGACGCAATTTGTCAAATGCGTGAGATGCGTGTCGCGGATGAGTCGACGGTGCGGCTGATGGAGCATCTTTTTAGCTGCCCGCCCACCAGCGACTTGCTTCACTCGCTTCTTGACGGAAAGCACCAGGCGGTGGCGGTGGCACTCTTTAAAACAACGCAAGGGATCCATTCGAGTAAAATTCTTGGCTTTGTACTGCGCTTCTTTGCGGATCTTGTGTTGTACTGTGGCGCGCTGGGGGAGCAACTTGGTGCACCCTCCGCCGAGGAATTGTTTGGAGATAATCCAGCCAAGTCCTTCCTTTATCTCGTGATGATTCACCGTGAGGAGTATGGCATTACAGACCCTGCCTTGTTCCTTGCTGCAACCTCGCTAAGATACGGTCCGATTGAGAAAAATGAGGAGGCTTTGCGGCGATTTTTTGCACATGTCACCGATGTGCTTTCGGCGGAGACATTACAGGTGTCCGCTGTGGCCTTTGCGGTGCAGGGCTGTTCTATTGTGGCGCGCACGAAGGCACTTCGTAGATGGTTTTTCGAGGAGCAGATAGTGCAGTTTCTACCACGACTTCTCTTTGATATCGTTGCAAATGACTCGGCAAGTATCGTTCAACTCATTTATGAGACATTACTGGTGTCATGGTTACTCTCGTACGAGTATCGGGGTGTTGTGGAGTTGCAGAAGCATAAGATGATTCCACATGTTCATCGTGTCTTGCATCGCATGCTGAAGGAGAAATGTGTCCGGGTGGCGTTGATGGTCCTTTGGAACATGGTGGAGGCGGAGCGGCAATATATCACCCTCATATCAAACCCTTCTACGACGGATTGGGTAAACAGCGACATCTATGAGCTTGGTCGCGCCAACGCCGGCAAAGGACCCAACTTCATTGCGGAAATGGTTGGTGTGGGCATGCTAAAGACACTTGCACAACTCTCCCGCCGCAAATTTGGGGATGAGGATATCAGCGTAGTCATCAATGAGCTAAAAAATGTGCTTGAGCATAGCATGGAAAAACTCACAAGCTTTTCAGAGTATCGTGGTGAAGTGCTTAGCGGAGAGATGGAGTGGACACCGGTGCACACCAGCAATAAGTTCTGGAGGGAAAACGTCATGCAGTTTGAGAACAACGACTACGAGGTATTGGTGGCACTTGGAAATACCATCATGACAACACACCAGGATCTTACCCTCGCCGTTGCCTGCCACGATCTTGGAGAGGTTGTCCGCCACCACCCGACCGGAAAGTCTCTGTTGCTACTTCCACGCATGGAGGGTGTAAAGAATCGTGTCATGGCCCTGATGTCACACCCTAACCCAGAGGTCGCCAAAAACGCTCTTCTCGCGGTGCAGAAAATTATGGTGCAGCGGTGGGAGTATATTCAGGAACAGCAGCAGTAATAGCAGTAGCAGAGCATTAGGAGAGGGGGGAAAACAATAATGTGCACCTTTTGTTGTTGTTGTTTTTGTGACTGGTGTGTGTGTGTGTGTGTGTATTTTGGGTGATTGCATTCTTCTCCTACTGCCACTTTATTTATTTGGTTTTTGTGACAGACGCGAAGCAAAAGAGGAGGGGTGAGAATTAAAAGCGAAACAGTGTAAAGAGAGAAACAATGAAAGGCGAATTCCGCATCATTTTTATATACATTTATTAAGCCGTTTTGGTGTCGGAAACACTGTGGGAGAGAAGTATGGAAGAGGGGGTTCATTTTTTATCCCTCGACTCTTGTTTGAGAGAAATGTGTCATGTACTTTGGGATTTATGCTTCCACTCGCTATCGTTGTTGTTGTTGTTGTTGTTGTTTTTATTTTCATTATTAATTATTTTCCGTTTTGTCATTCTTTTATGCATTGATCCAATAAAATCATACTTATATATTAGGGAGAGTGTGTGACGAGAGAATAAAAAAGGAAAAAAAAAGAGGTGTTTTTAAGGAGACGTCTTTAGAGATGTCGTCGTGGCAGGCGGCAGTCTCAATCAGGCCCGCAATTTGCAGCACCGACAGCGTCAAGGCGCAAGGCGACTGACGACGTCATGGTGCGTTCCGTTAAAATATTTTGATGAATGTGGCGGTGAATTGCACCCGGCTGCCCACCACAGAAGCACGGGGCTCACGTGCTCCCCTCCCTCTACAGCCCTTCCTTTTCCCCTACTTTGTTTTTCCTTCACGCTGGAGGTTTTTTTTTTATTGTTGCCATCCCCCCTTGGCGTTTACCGTGTTTCCTGTTAAGTGGGCAATGTTCCCGTGAACATGCCGCGCGTGACGGCACCCAGTGCGCTTAACGGGGAGGTGCGAGAGTTGCCTATGCGCAGTGCACGATAACCGCGGGTAGCACCGTTGTGGAGCACAAACATTCATTGCACCAACGGCGGACTTGCCCTCGGGAGAGTGACATGGCACACGCACATACACAAAAACACCTCAGTATTACAGGTTTCTTGGAGCTCATAAAATCATTGATCTTGCTTAAGGAGAAATTACCGCAGTTTTATTTGTTTGTGGGTATTGTGACAGTTGTTCCCAAAGAAATGGAAGTGGATGATGCGTGGAGCAGCTGGTTTGTGCAAATTGCGTATTTTCTTTTTTGTTGTTGTTCTTTTTCTTTCCACTATCTTCACGGATGAAATTAGCTCTACTTTTCCGTGTGCATTTTTGACAGTTATGAGGGTTGCGGGCAGAGGCGCGGTGCCCGCGTCGGAGCTGACGGCGGGTACTCGAATGGTGATACGCGACATTGAGGTGGAGAACTTCAAGTCCTACGCCGGTAAACATTGCATTGGGCCTTTTCACAAAACCTTTACGGCTGTTATTGGTCCAAATGGTTCAGGCAAATCAAATGTGATTGATGCCATGTTGTTTGTTTTCGGCAGGAACGCCAAGAAGATCCGCTTGGAGAGGCTCTCGGAACTCATTCACAGCTCTGCCGCCCACCCCAATCAGGCGTATGCCTCCGTGACGGTGCACTTTGTGCGCCTCGCAGAGACACCAGAAAATGAGGGGGATCCGGAATACCGTCAAGAGGTACCCGAAAGCCTCCTCTCCATCAAGCGTGAGGTATACAAGAGCGGTTCCTCGCAGTATTTCATTGACGGGGTAAAAACAACGCAACGGGAAGTGGTTGAGAAACTCATTGCGGAGGGGGTGGACCTGGAGCACAACCGCTTCCTCATCCTGCAGGGCGAGGTGGAGCAGATTGCCCTCATGAAGCCCAAGTCGGAGCGCGAGGGCGAGGAGGGTCTGCTTGAATACCTCGACGACTTGATCGGCACGAACAACTTTGCGGAGAGGATATCGCAGGCGTCAAAGGCTGCCGAGGCGGCGCAACAGACTCGCCTTGAGGCATTGGATCGTGAACGCAAGCTGCGGGCGGAGAGGGAGGCTTTAGATGACGCCAAAGACTCCGCCATTGCTTTTGTCACCAAAGACAATCACCTGCAGAAGACATTGATTGTCATGTGTCAGCTCCGCATGCAGACAATTGAAGAAAAGCTCGCCGAACCACGGCGGCTTTTAACGGAAATTGACGAACGCATTGCATCCATGAAGAAAACTGTCGAGACACACTCAAAAGAGAAGGCGAAGTTGGACGAGGATCTTTTGAGACGAAAAAAGGAGCTTGCGGAGGCAACGAAAGAGAGAGATACGGTGCGGCGAAAGAAGGAGACAGCCGATGCGGAGGTGGAGCGCATCAAGTCCGGTGCAGACGAACAGACGAAGGCACGGAAGAAGGCCCAGGAACAGTTGAAAAAGGCGAAGGAAGAATTGCAGAAGGCCGAATTACAGCAGCAAGACGCGGATCGAGAGGTGATCATTCACCAGCAAAACTTTGAGGAATCTACTCAGCGTGTGGAGAAACTGCAGAAGGAATACGACAGCACAACGGAGGAGCTTGCCCATGTCTTTGTGCCTCTCCGTCAAGAACTTGAAAAAACCAAGGCAGCCTTTGCCCCCTACGAGAAGGCAGTCGTGGAAGCCACAGAACAGCTTGACACTGCACGTAGTCGGTTGGCCTCACTTGACAATGGAAGGCTAATGACGCAGGAGCAGTTAAGAAAGATTGATGCTGCTACAGAACGTAATAGAAATCGTGTTGCAGAAATAGAGGAACTGTTACAGGATGCTAACAAGAATCGCTACAAGGAGGAGTTGCAGCGCCTTCAAGAGATGTTGGCCGGTGCCGCAGAACGAAAGCACAGTGTTAATAATGCCATACAAGAGATTAAGAATGCATACCGTGAAGGTGAAGCAGATGATCGCGCCATGGAGTTTCTTCTCGCACAACGTTCTCTTAAAGGATACTATGGCACCCTACGTCAACTCGGTCGTATTGCCGATGAATACGACATTGCAGCAGGTGTGGCGAGTAATGCATGGGGGTTTCATGTCGTGGAAGACCGTGAGACGGCCGTCGCGGCATTGGAGTTGCTTCGCAAGAATAACATTGGTCGCGCCACAATGATGGTGTTAAAAGAGATTGAACGCGAAGTGGGGGACCGCATGAATGCACCTTTCACGTCCCCGAGCCCAAAGGCCACACGTCTGTTTGACCACATTGTGCCAACAAATGCGCGCTTTCGTGTAGCGTTCTACCAGGCTGTGCGAGACACTCTTCTTGTGCGGGATCTTGGTGAGGCACGGGAGGTGGCGTTTGGTAGTACGCAGCGTGCTCGTGTCGTAACGGTGCGTGGCGAGTTGGCGGAGCCTGGTGGCTCCATCACGGGTGGTGGGAACACGCCGCGCGGGGCGAAGCTGAAGGCAGCACGCTCACCGCAGGACAAGGAGGCTGCACGAGTGGCACTACAGCGGCTCCAGGGGGAGTTGGTGGAGGCAGTCGAAGAGGAGCGTGCGGCACAGGAGCAGTTGCACAAAATGCGACAGACTCAGCGGCACCTCAGCTCGGAGCAAATTTCAAAGCTTCGAGTTGAGCTTGGAACACTGCGAGCCACTTTGGAGTCCGATGCCAAGAAACGCACCGCCTTGCTTCAGGAGATGGAAGAGAACTCATCCGGGAGCCAAAGCAGGCGGGAGGCCATTCTCGAGGAAGTGGACGAGGCCGAGAAGAGTCTGCAGGCCGCAAACAAGTCACGGCTTAAGCACCAAAGCGATCTAGAGCGGATTGAACAGGAGATGGATGCCGTGGGCGGTGCCGGTTACAAGGCACTCTGTGCAGAACTGAAGTTACAACAAGAACGCAGGGAGGCGGAAGAAAATGCTATTCGAGAATGCCGCCGCCTGTCCCACCGACTTCATGCAACACAACAACGTAAACAAAGTGATATTGCTGAGCTAGAGGAAGAGCTGAAGCGGATCAACGAGGAAGCGGCTCAAGGGGCATCTGGGGCGCTTGCTGCCGCCATTGCAACCTCAGAGGAATGGACGCGACGGTACAACGGCGCGAATGCAAAGTTTGCAAAGGCTCAGTCGGACGTAGAGGATGTGAAGACGGCGGTGCCTGTTGCCCACAAGGCCCTCATCGAGGCGCAGAAGCTGCTAGATGATGAGGAGCGGTTCCGCCAGGTGGAAACTGCAAAGATGGCCGATGCGCTGCAGGAGTTGGCGAAGTTTGAGCAGAAGATTGAAGGATGTGAGGAAAAGATGCGGGAAAACGCGGAGTTGTACGGCATAGAAACGCTGCAGCTGGACGTCAATTCAGGTACCGACGGGGATGAATCAATCGATGAAGAGGAGGAGAAAGAAGTAGAAAATGAAGAATACGAGGAAGAGGAAAGGACAAAACGAAGCAAAAAAAACAAGAATCGCAACAACAACAGGAGGGCTGAGGAGGACGAGGAAGAATTGCGTCGTCGGCCTGGAAAACAGCAGTCGAATTGCATCGATCTGCGTAACATGTCGTTCAGACTTTCACCTGAGGAACTGGCGCGATGTGACTATGAGCATTCGGTGCGTCTGGCGAAGTCTCTCAGTGAAGAGACGAAACGATTGCACAGTGAGATTGACTTTCGTGCTGTCGCGCTGTGGCATGAACGCGATGCGGAGCACCGCAAGGGGAAATCGCACTAT
This sequence comes from Trypanosoma cruzi, assembly GCF_000209065.1. NCBI lineage: Eukaryota > Euglenozoa > Kinetoplastea > Trypanosomatida > Trypanosomatidae > Trypanosoma > Trypanosoma cruzi. The sequence continues at coordinate 127,203 of NW_001849492.1, forward strand.
CTCAGCTGCAAGGAGGCATCCGATGCGGCGGAGCGGGGACTGCTGGAGCTGAAAGAAGAAAGACGCGGTCGGTTTATGGAATGTTTTGTGCGTGTACAGGAGCGACTGCGAGAGGTTTACCAGCTGTTAACTCACGGAGGAGACGCCGACTTGGAACTTGTTGATGCGAATGATCCGTTTGAAGGGATCCATTTTGTTGTGCGTCCACCGAAGAAGTCATGGAAGCAGATATCGAATCTTTCCGGAGGGGAAAAGACACTCTCGAGCCTTGCACTTATCTTTGCTCTGCATGATATTAAGCCAACCCCTATTTACGTCATGGATGAGATTGATGCCGCGTTAGACTTCCGTAACGTGTCTATTGTTGCGAATTATTTACTTCGCCAAGCGAGCGGAGCGCAGTTCATCATTATTTCACTACGCAACAACATGTTTGAAATGGCCCACCAGCTCGTCGGGGTGTGCAAAGTGAAGGATGTCACCCGCACATTGGTGTTGATGCCGAGGGGATTTCAGCGGATGGTAGAGGCCGAACTACTGCGGCTACAAAGAAAGCGACAGGCGAGTGATATGGTCACGTTTTCCAACGGCGATGGGGAAATATGCAGGGATGAGGGAGGGGATGAAGGCAACGATGAGGCGGAGGGCGGCAACGACGCAAGGAACCATACCGCCGAGGCGGCGAATAACGGAAAGCGAGTAAAGAAAAAACGCCGTGCGTCATGACAGCCGCTTTTAATATTTATTATTAATATTTTCATAGATTATGGCATGGCATTGCCTTGTTGTTGTTTGGTCGTTGTTTTATTTATGTAGTTGCTTCCGCCCTTTACATTATTTATTTATTTTATTTATTTTTCTCCCTCCTACTCAATACCACCTTTTTTTCCTCTTCCTCTCAAAGATACATATATATATATTTATTTGAGGAAAAGGAGGGACTCTGCGGTGTGTTTGTATGACGATTAGAAGCAACCTTTTGGAGTGTTTTAACTTTATTGCATTGGTGTTGCTTCTCTCTCTCTTGGGTTTCTCCGCCTCCCCTTCAGACGCGGTCACATTTTGTTGTTGTTGTTGTTTTGTTTTACTTCTTCTGCCCTCGTTCCTTTTATGCAGGGCGTGTGGATCTCATGTGTGGAGGGAAAAAGGAAGGAAGTGGTGGCCGCGACGGTGCTGCCGAATAGAATTCAGAAGTTAGAAAAGAGGGGCTTTTCTTCGTGCATGTTGTTTGTTTTGTTGATTTAACATCATCAGGAAGCCCTACGCTCAGAGATTTGATATTTTTATTTGCTTATTTAACCTCTCCAAGAGGGAAAACATAAACCAACGTACATGCATGCATGCATAATTGCGTGTGTGTGTAACTGCATGTGAACTTCCATATCTGCATCCCATGTGGCATGTGCACTTAAAACGTCTGTATCTTTTTTCTGTGTTGTGCCGCTGACAGAACCGTTTTTTTTTTTTTATTTGTATATATTTTTTTTTCCGCTGTTTTATTTGTTGTGAGCCTTTGCTTTAGATTTTTTATGCTGAGTAAAAAGAGGAAAAGCGGGAAGTAGGAACAACAACCAAAAAAAAAAAAAGGTAGAAGAAATCTCTTTTTCTTTTGATTAGGAAACGAAACAAAACGGCAGCACGGACGACACATGCGGCAACGTTTTTGCATCACATTTTTGTACGTTTTTCTCCTTCTTCTTTTTGCAATGTCCATTTGTCCTGTGGAGGCCAAGGAGTGTGTGGTAAAGAAGGGCATGCGGGCGTGGAAGTATGATCGCGGGTCTTTTCTCCGTGATGGTCAGAGCATCACATGGCACGAGGTGAACGAAAAGGGGGAGCGTTTGGCCACCTTTACGGAGTTAACGCGCCAGGAAGGTCAACTGCTTCTGCATGACGAGAAGCGGAATATGGATTTGCTGCTGCGCTCGGATCTCTGCGCGGTGCGCCATAAAGGAGAGGAGAACTTCCGTCAACTGTACGCGGGGAAATTCATGAAGACTGTGGACTGCACGTGAATGAGGCTGAATTGAACGCATTTGCTTTTTTCCGCGCATGAGCCGGGCGAAGTTGGCTGTTGTTGTCATTTTCTTATGACTTTCCCCCCCCCCCCCCCTCCTTTATATATACATCTTTATATATACGCATACAAGTTAGCGGCCTCATTTAACTTTTGGGTCCCATTCGGACCGTCATTTTTTTTTTTGTTTACCCTCCCTGTGTTTCCCCGTGTGTGTGTGTGTGGGTGGGTGTTTATTTTTTATTTCTTTTCTTTGTTGGCTGGATTGTTGTAGGTGCGGACGGGAAGAAAAGGTGTAAATAATAATAGGCCTGCCGAAACGTGGCACGGCGTGTTGAGTGGACAACAAGGGCTACACGGCACCCGTACCCAGAGCATTTATATAACGTTCTCCGCAGGGTGGGGTATTTTAAAAGGAAAGAAAAAAAGAGAGGCCCATCCTTCTACGACACGGAGAGGAAAGAGGATATCTCTACAGCCTCCCTTGTTGGTTGGTTGGTTTGCGTTATAAGGCCGGCAGGTGACGAACACGTTACAGTTTTAGCCTGTAATTTACATTTAATTTAAAGAAAACACCTCATGCGAAGATGTTTTGTCAAACGCCATGGTCGGCTAAAGTTTCCATTAGGCAACGGCTTTCTAACGGTGGGGCATGAATTACATCCGCTTGTTCCCAGCAATGAGTTGTACTACGACCCACCAAAACTACGCCACCGCCTTGACAAGGATGGATACTTGTATTTTAAGAACATTGTTCCCCGCATAGTCCTCAATGAGGCGATGGATGACTTGGGAAACCAACTGCTGCAGTGCGGCTGGACAACTGTAGAGGACCGGGCGGAGCAGGTGTCACGTGATGGTGTTGCTCTTGGTGTGCCTTTTCCATCCACCGGTCAGCTACCGCCGCCACAGATTAAGTATACAGAGTCCCTCCGCTCTGCGGTAAGTGGGACGGGAGTTATGGCTCTCGTTCGGCAGGTTTTTGGAGGTGCTGTAAATGTGACGGATGTACAGTCGCTGCACCTTGCCGCACCAAAGGAGACCTTTGGCCTTCGCATGTCAAGTGTGTATTTGAACAAGGGGACAAAATTGGCTCTTGTCGCTCTTGTCCCACTTCATGACACCCCTTTTCAGATGGGTACACCTGTGGTGGTGAAGGGTAGCAACTCGACGGAATCATACGCGGCGTTGCGAAGGACTTACGGTCAACATGAAGTGGAGAGCGGTGACATTCGTGGCGATGGTTGCTACACGCATGACCCGCAGGAATTGTTGCCGTTGGGCAAACAAGGAGGTATCGATGAGACAACGGGACGCTCCATAACGATTGACGTGAACCCTTTTGTGTCTACGGCGTTTGAATTGGGTGATGTGCTTCTGTTAACCGTATACACCATGTACGCTTTTCTCACGAACACCACGAACTGTTGGCGCATCATGGTGGAGGCTGTGTGGACAATGGAGGGGGATGACGTGGGGCCCGATCCTCGCTACGTGGGTGCGGACGCTCCCGGTCTCAGCACGTGGTACGCCGACCGTGACGATCCGTCAAAATACCCACGAACGATGAATGAGGCAAAACAGGCCTGGGGGCTTTTGCCGGGTGTTCCTTCGGAGGCGTAGGGCAAACGGGAGAAATGATGATGGTGCTGGTGGCGGTAAATAATAGCGAGGCTGGAACGGAAATGAGAGAACATTTCCCTTCCTTCACCAACCGAGGGAAAAGAGCAGGAAAGGCGAGCTTTACATTCTGGTGGTCCTTCCTTTTTTTTTTTTTCTCGCCCCCCGTCTGTGCGTGTTTGTTTGTGTGGCTGTGGAAGATGGAGGTGGCGATGGTGATTTGAATTCTTATCGCCGTCACATGCTTTTATTTCTGGCCGCATCGACGCCTGGTTTCTGTTGACGAATGACAGAGCCAAGCGAGGAAACAACACAGAGAAACGAAAATACTGTTTTCTCTCCCTTTAATCTCTTGCGTTTTCACTTTTTTTCTTTTTCTTTTTTTCTTCGTTTGGTGGCGTGGGCCGTTGTCTGGGTTTTGAGTTTGGTATTGATACTTCTCACTGCGAATGTACCGTTATCGCCGCTTTGTGTGTGGCCTCGCCGGGCTCGTCCACCGCACCGCCGGGCGCCGTCTCGTGACTGGCGGAGGCGGCAAGCCCAACGACAAGGCAAGCGGCTCGGAAGGAAGCAACGATGGCGACGCCTACGGCAGCAGCAGTGATATTCCGCCCGGCATTGACGCGCAAAAGCTGCGGGCAATGCAGGAGATGATCCGCAGCCAACCGCTCGAGAAGCAGGTGGAGATGATGAAGAAGGCGCTGGAGTTTCAAAAGGCACTTGGCAGGATCCCCGGGGTGGGGAAACTTGCTCAGAAAAACATCGAGGTGATGGAGCACCTCGTGAAGACCGTGGAGAACCAACACCGGCACATGCAGCAAAATAATCCTCAGGACGCACCGAAACCCCCAGAATTTAGCGACACCAAAAGTGGACTTTTCACCGGGAAAAATAACACATTTAGCGGTTTGTTTCAGGCGGCAAATGCGGCCGCCGCTAATGCCGTTGCCGCTGGTGGTAGTGGTGGCGGTAGAGAGAGCCGTCAGGGCTCTTCCGGTCCCACCATTGACGAGCTGAAGAAAGTCAATTTAGGTCCAGAGATAGAGGAGCTCTTTGCGGAGCTAGCATCGATGCGGGCAAAGAAAAACTCGTACCGGGAAAAACTTCACGCAAAGGAGGAGGAGTGTGAAAAGTTACAGAAGGAACTTTTGCAGATGCGTGAAACCGACGCGAGTCTCCGCACAAAACTAAGAAAGGTGGAGCAGGAAGTGGTACTTCTCAACTCAGAGAACATGGAGCTAAAAGAGCATGAGAAGGAATGGCGGCAGGCGCGGAAAAAGAATGAGTTGCTCACGGACACGGTGCAAAAACTACAGAAGAGCGACGCCGCACAGGACCGACACCGTAGTGACATGCTACAAACTCAACTCAAGGAGAGGGAAGAAAACTTACGCTCTCTCCAGCGAAAACTGGAACGACTTCGCCGTCGTGACCCTCTTTTGAAGTTCTCACGACTCTGCAGCGATGTCGTACGGATGTGTGACACCGAGCGTGACTCCGCAAAGGAACTTTCCGATGGTGCGTTTGCTTCACTGCAGTCGTGTTATGAGCGGGAACAGGATGCGGCGTGGAAAACGGCTGCCATGCAAGAAGGTGCAGGGGCAAATGTGTATGTGGCAGTTGTACGCCGCCTATTTTTAAGCCGCTTGCCACACGTCAATTACGATGCCCTTGTAAATGTTGAGGGGGACGTTGCCGTGTTGAAGAGTTTTGTTGAGGAGTCGGGTTATGAGCTACAACACGTAACGGCTGAGCGGTATGTCATTGCTGCGCCCGCTGCTGCCACTTCTTCGCCAACGTTTATTGGACCTTATGGTGTAGGCGTGGCACTTTTCCTTTCGGGGAAAATGGATGAAAGTACATATAGGCTCCCTTTTAAGCTCACGGCCGTGTGCCCGAATGTGAGCACGACGCTCTTTAGCAACGCACACCGCGCCACTGTACATTACGACACGGCACGCTCGAGTGGGCCTGGTGGTCAGGCAGCAAACGTAACGGAGACTCAAATCATTGCTAAATTATTAATTGATGGCGAGTTGGCGTATGTGGCGGAGGCACAAGACTCTCGCAGCGCTCTCAGCAACCGTGAGGCGGCGATGGAAAGGTTGAGCAAGGTTAGACGACAACAGTACAACGAGCAATTGGCGAAACAGCATCGAGCAGAACGGGTGGAGCGGCAACTTGTGCAGATGATTGCGGAACATCTAAAAATGAACAGTGACACAAGTGCCGAATTGATGACGACCGATGGAATTGTAGATATGGTGCGCACCGCAGTGGAGAAGGGGTACGTGTCTCGGGCGGATCTTTACCTGGTGTACGGCCTGCAATACTTGAGCCGAGCGGCAACAAGTGCTTCCGTGTCTACGTGAGCCTGGTAAGCAGACCAGAATGTTTAGTTTTATCATTGTTATTTATTTATTTATTTATTTATTTAGCTGTGGCACACGTTAATTTCAAAGCGAGACGATGTGTGCCTGTACGTCTGTGTTTATTGGCAGAAGTGCAAGTATACACCACCTCATCCATAACCCTAACCCTTTTTTGTGTTTGCTTCCGTATGTAAATGTCCCTACATGTGCGTTGTGAGGAGAGGGCGGTTTCATTATGTTTTAAAATCCTTCTTTTTTCTTTTCTTTTTTTTCTCTTTTATTATTATTATTATTATTATTATTATTATTTGTGGCTATTTCTTGATTGAATTTTTCCGTCTCCTCTCATGGTGTGCATTAGACATGTACTTCTGTTACGTATGTCAACAATTTCGCAATCAACACGCATTAGAAGACGTCGCTACAAATTGTGAGGTCTGCCAGTCGCCCATCATTGAAATTGTGCGGGACCAGCGGCACTACAATGAACTGCAGGCAATTGTGGGAAGACAACAAGAGCAACAACAGGAAAATCAGCCAGGGAATTTTTTGGCGGAGATACTTCATCCGTTATGGCCCCGACTCGCTGAGAATCTCGGTGAGCACATTGTGATTCAGTTCACTATAGACGAGGGGCCAGAGACGAGCCCCCGCCCGTGTGTCTCTGTGGATGATTTGATAGGTTCTTTTGTAACACTTCCCAATGGATTGCAGGAGAGTGATCGTCTTGAATACCCAGAGGCCTTTGTTAGCTCCTCCTGCCCCATCTGTCTTGACAGTATTGTTGGGTCCGGTGTCCCGGTAGTGATTTTGCCGTGTCGGCACTGTTTTCACAAGAACTGCATTAGGGAGTGGCTACGTGAGCACCCAGAGTGCCCACTTTGCCGCGCGTTTGTTGTTCCTTCTCAGGATACAGTAGCATCCCAGTAGTCATGTGATCAATCTCAATGGCGGTTGCAAATGAAAATGAAATAGCACCCATCCATCCTATCCATTCACCACCACGTGTTCTCTTCCCCCTATCACCAGTGAAAAGAACAACATCAGCAAATATTCAGCGACGGAAGTGGAAATGTGGTAAATTCGATTTCCATTTTTTTTTTTTTTTTCCCTTCTGTTTTAGTGTGTATATATGTATGTTCTTGTTGCTCCTCTCTTTTATTTTATGTGTGTATTTTTGGCTTCTCTACCTCTCCAGGCGGTGTGATCAACGCGCATAAATAGAAGTATATATATATATATATATGTGCATGCATTTGTTGGCATGCCTACATGCATACATGCAAGTATACACGTATATATATACAGAGAGAGAGAGAGAGAGAGAGAGAGAGAGAGAGAGAGAGAGAGAGAGAGAGAGAGAGAGAGAGAGAGAGAGAGAGAGAGAGAGAGAGAGAGAGAGCACCAAATCTAAAACGAGGCAATGGAAAAAAAAAACAAAAAAAAAACAAAACAAAAAACGGAACGGAGGAGAAAAAAGAAAAAAGGCTGCGGAGGAGGGAGGGAGAAAAAAAGAGAACACATACCACATAAATACACACATACACGCGCGTATATATAAATATATATATATATATATATATACAAGAAAAGAAGAGCGAGCCGCCGTGAGAAAAAAAATATAATGATAATTGAGAGAGTGGAGGAAAATAATAAAAAGAAAACGAATAATAATAAATAATAATACCGGAGGAAAGCCAAAAGGGCAGGTTGTATATATATATATATATATTATTTGTATACTATTTGTATATGTACATTTAGAGAGACAGAGACAAAGGGACAGAAAAAAGATGCTTGGCTAGCGCCTTTCCTGAAGTTAGCAAGACGTGTGCTCCTCCCATTGTTTTTTTTTTTAACTTTCGCTTTTATTTATTTATTTATTATTATTATTATTATTATTATTATTATTATTATTATTATTATGGATGCGGTTGCTACTGTCCCTCAACTACTACAATCGATCCTGTTGTTGTTCCTGTTGTTGTCTTTTTCTGTTGATTTTATTTTATGAGTCATTTATTGGCACCAGCCCCTCTATTCCGCATTGGTTCATGTGGTGATGTCATGTTGGGAGAAGAAAAGCACCAACGTTAAAGAGGAGGAGATGGGGAACAGAGAAAGAGAGAAAAGAGTATGTTGCGGTTATCAGTAAAAAACGATCTTTTTTTTTTTTTTTTTTTTTTTTTTTTGGAGAGGAGGGGAGAAGTTTTCCACCCACCCTCCTTTTTTTTTCTCCCTTTTTTGCTGCGTGCACGTCTGTTGAGTTATCGCTGACTGTATTTGTGTGTGTTCTCCCTTCCGCATCCGTGTGAGAATATTTGTGGTTGTTTGTTTTCTTTCCTTTTTTTTTCTTTTTTTTCTATCTTGTTGTTGTTGCGGTGGTCGGAGGTATCGTCCACGCAGTGCACACGTGTAACCGAACTGTTAGCACATCTCCACGAGCATAGGGAATAGGGAGCACGCCGCTGGCACCGGGCATATGCATATGCAAGGTGAAACAAAGATATATGGAGGCGTTTTGGTGCGCCTGAGCGATCGGCTGATGTTGTGTAAGGCCCCTGGATGCCCGACCAATGATTTCTCGATACCAGGAACCGTATGGGCTGAGGTTGTGAGTAAATGCTCTGCCCCCAACTTCCGCACCACCTCCTTCATTTCCCTCGACAGCGAGGGTTTGAGTGGGGTGGAGGAAGGGGCGGAAGGGCCACTGCAGCTCTCGTATCATATTATGACAGACAGCGAGCTTGCATTCGCGATTCTCGCTAACAAAGCCGTCACACGGCGTCAGGGCCATGCCGCTCTGGACGAGGCAGCGAAGACCTTTCGAAAAATGTTTGTTGAAAGCGTCGCAAAGCTCAACACCAAGATGGTGGATGTCTTCGTGAAGCCCTACCGCGATGTGCTCCTCCGCATGAGTGACTCGGGTGAGCCGGAAGAAAAGGTGCGGAAGGTGAAGATGGCCGTGGCGGAGGTGAAGGACCTCGCGTTAGACAATGTCGAGCGAGTGATTCAGCGCGGTCAACGTATTGATGATATTGTTCAGTCCACGGAAGATTTGCAATTTCAGGCACAGGGCTTTCAGCGTAGCAGCCGCGATCTTCGTCAGCAACTCTGGTGGAACTCCGTCAAGGGGAAACTCATGGTTGGCGGTGTGGCAGCATTCTTTATTATGATTGTTTTGTTTGTCTTCTTCTCAGGCAACGGCAACAGTAAATAGGGACGGATGAAAAGCAACAAAAACACAACAGGGATAAGAAGAAGAAAGAAGAAGAAAGAGGAGTAAAGGGGTGGGTGGGAATGTGAGAAGGCATGAAGGCCAGAAGTGGAGGAGGGATGCAAACACACACACAGACAGACACACACATACTCAAATAAAGGGGGAGGGGGGGAAGGTGATAGGAAGAAAAAAAAAAAAGAAATGTTTTTGCGAGTGTGGGAAATTTCCTTGTGCATCTTCTGTCAGGAGACGACCCATGGAGAAAAACAAACCACGAGAAGGAAAAGAGAAACATGCGAATGGCAGGATCTTGAGGATTTTTTTTCTCTTCTTTTTTTTTTTTAAAAATATACCTCCCATGTATTCTGTGATAGCACTACTTCAACTCCTTGAAGAGTAGTTCCCTTTACTTTTTGGTTGATTCTTCTCCTTCTTTATTTACATTTCGCCTTTTTTTCTTTTTTTTTCTTTTTTTTTTTTTTTTTTTTTGCTTCTGGTTCCTTTTTTTTGTTACTGTTGGTGTTGGGACTGTACGAAGGAAAGGGGATTGCGTGTCTCCGCACGTGGTTTCTCTTGGGCAGCAAATTCCTCTGATCAAAAACACATTAGCAAATATTTATATATATAATATGAGAATTATATATTACATGGGCAATGCGTGTGAAAAACTGAATTTGTATAACGCTTGTTTTTTGTTTTTGTTTTTTTCGATTTACGATCTAAACTACTTATGATGCTTTCCTTTGCCTTCTTTTTTTTTTTTTTTCTTTTGGAGGGAAATCTCCGTCTGTGTGTGTCGTGTACGTCTTTTCTTTTTGGCCGTCTTTTGGGTTTTAAATCCGTGTGCCGCTGCGCTTCTGTGGGCTCACCTTACCCCTCCCCCCGCTCGTTGGTTTGAATTGGCAGCTGTAGGAAGGAGTTTGGACGATGCGTGAGATGCACCCGGCGATTGCGGAGCTGAAGCGGCGGAGCCGGGCCGTGGGGCAACGACTGCAGCCACTTGACGGGCGGCCGACGAATATTGTACCGAAGCCGCCAACTTACCGTCGGTCGTCTGGGCCCACCGGGCAGCACGCGTCCACGCTGCGCCCGTATCCAAGCGGTCAGATCTCTCAGTCCTGCACGGCGTCAGGGTTTGCGTCGACAGAAAAACTGGATGGTGGCAGAGGCAGCCAACACACTCCCATCAATTTTGCCGACGCCACATCAACAAATACAACAACAACAACAAAGAAGAGTTCCAGTGCCAATAAAGTCAAGGGCAGAGAAAGTGTGTCCGGGTCAGTTGTGCAGCGTATGCCGACCAAACCCACATCCGTGGTACGGAATCCCAGGCCGAGGAATGATGCCTCACAAGGGGAACGCATTACATTGCGTGAACACGCATCATCCCTTGTTATCTCGAAAGACAGGTCACGGGATATTGAAGGACACGCGGCTGCTGAAGGATCGATGGCATCCCATGGATTGCCCTCTGACGGCAAGTCTCACTTATATGGTTATGTTTATAGCGAGTGGAAAGACAAATCGAATGCATCTAAGTCAGAGATGTTTGCTTCAAATAGGGATGAGGAACTGTATTTATTGGAGAAATACAGGGATAGTAGGGAGTGGAATAAGATGTTACCACGGTCTGTCCTTGATGTTTTGGAGGGAGAGAAAATAGAGGATCCCTTCACGACAGATATCTGGACACGTGCGTTAAAGGAGAAAGAAAAAGACATTTCCGGTTTTTATGCTTGCATTCGCTGTCATGTACCTCTTGTGGCTTCAAAATACCAGATCCCTTTTTTAGTGCGTGGGATAGCGGCGTTTTCTCGTCTGAATACAGAAGCAGTGGAGGTAAGCGTTGGTGGATTTTCGGCCGTAACTTCTTCTTTTACAAAAAAGGCCAATCCATTGGAGCTGCATGTACACTGTCGATGCTGCGGAGGGTTTTTAGGTATTCTTGCCCCTTGCACCGACATTGAATCCGCTGCAAGTTCTCGAGCAATTTTTGCGGTGAACAGTTGTTGCTTGGAATTTATAAGAGGTTCCCACACTCAATGTTGTCTGGATGGAGTCTATGGTGGAGACGAAGACGGTGCAAGTGACGGGGGAATTGTCACAGTGAATTCTCTGGATGGTGGTGAAATTAACTTTGATGATCCCAATATATTTGAGATGTAAATATTGCACGTAAGCGAGGGCAAAATTTTCCCTCTCAAACCAACGGAGAGTCCCACATTTCTTTTGTTTTTGTTTTTGTGTGAGCGAGTGAGTGAGAAAACCAATGAGGGGTTGGGCATAAATATGTCTGAAGAAATGAATGCGTAGGATGAGTTTTTTGTGACTCATGCCGATAGGAGAAACAAACTTATACATTATTTAATATCCGCTCACGTTGTTTGTATTGCGTATTCCCCACGGGTATTTCTTTCTTTCTTTTTTTTTTTTTTTTAAAAAAAAAAAGAGAGATTGATTTTTCCCTGTTGGTCTTTATTTTCTTAAACGTGAAGAAGAAAATGAGAAAATTAAAAAAATATATAAAAAGGAATAATCAAGAAATATATACATATATATATATATGTGTGTGTGTGTGTGTGTCTGCAGTGCTTATTGGTAAGATGTTGTAGAGGTGATGACGATAAAATTGGAGTTTAAAGCAGTTTTTTTTTTCTTTTTCTATTATTATTATTATTATTATTATTATTATTATTATTATTATTATTATTGTATTTTGTTGTTGTTGTTGTTGTTGTTGTTGTTTTTTCTTTTTCTTATCTTTTCCTTGTATTTATTTTGCCGACAAGGTGGCTCTTGCAAAAGGAGTCAACGCATCTGGTCTTTGTTTGGCTTATTCTTTCTCGGATATGCGGAAAGACGGCGACAGCAAGGTTTCGGTTGTAGATGGCTGCGACAGCGCAAAGGCTGGGAACGAGGGCGCACGTGTTGCCGCTGCAATGCCGTGGGATGACTTGTGTGAGGCGATTGTCGCCGCATACAAGGCTGGGCAGGACATCGTTGTACTGCAACGCTTTGAAGAACTTCAGGCGATGCCTGAACTTGACATTCTCCTTGAGACGCAGCGTCCTGGTGGGACGACAACCGCGACACCCACAAGTACAAAAATGAATGGGAACATCCACGAAGAAATTGCCGCTGCCGCTACGGCTGCAGGTCATCCTATTAACGCGGATGCGTTGGGAAGAGTGGAATTCTGTTGGGGACGCGCGCTCCTTGCAGCGAAGAGGCTTGCGGGGGACGATGATGAGCACATCTTTACGATTGTGGAGGCTTTTGAGCAGCGGTTTGAGCGACCATCCGAGTATCTGCGCGTCCTTGCCATCACCGCGGACAGCGCTCTGGAGGTGCTGCGGCTTCATCAACTCATGGAGGGAAGTTTCTCTACCAGCGCCGTCAGCGCCGCACTGCACAAGTTTCCTTCTCTTACTGCAAGTGAGACACGTGAATTGTTAGAATTCTTGCAAGCGAATGATGTTTCACTAACGAAAGATTTGTCGGAGCAGCTGGAGAGGCAGTTTGTAATGCGCATGAAAACAGAAGATGCAGAAGATGTCTTTCAGGAGATGTGTTCTGCCGGCGTTGAACCAATGTCCACACGCCCATACAATCTTATTTTTATGAAGACGCTTCCGTTTAGGCATATGAGTCCCGTTGAATATTACCTGGACATGCTTGACCGCGGCATTACGCCGGAGAACTCAACATTTCGTATCCTTAGTAAGCAGACACAGAATGATGGACTTGTGAATCAACATTTTAGCTCACTTGCATGGAAGAACTCAGCGTCAAACCGGCGTCGGGACGAAGATGAACGTGGTGGCACGCAGATATTTTTTGCCATGTCTCTGGAAGAACTGGCAAAATCCAAACCAGATGCAACATTGGAGGAGGCTCTGCATGTGTTTTGCCGTATGGATGTTGAAGGTACACCACTCACAAATGGATCTCCTGTAATCAGTGCATTATTAACGCACTTTTGTCGTCAAGGTCACCTGGAGGATGTGGAACGGGTGTTACATCTTTCGCAGGAGCGTGGTTGTCGACCCACCAGCGTCACAGTGCAGAAGTTGCTGAGAGGTAACCACCCTGATCGTTTTAACCAGGCGGAGATGGTATTACAAAAAGTGGTGGAGGCAGGTGAGGTGATTCAAGTGGAATGTGTTGATCTGCTACGTCACTTTGTGGTCGGTAACATCCGGAACAAAGCCGTGCGTGTGTTCCGTGCTTTTGTTATTCAAGGACATCAGCATCCGAATGAACCAATACCTTTTGCCATAGCGTCTATGGCAATGAAACTAGGTCCCTTTGATTGGGCGTTAGGTGTAATGGCCATTTTGCTCGCCACCACCGACAAACCGCTTGGAAGGGGTCTTCAGTCACGTATCCGCTACACGGCCCATGATGCTCGTGGCCGAGAAGTTCTTGCTGTGCTAGAGAAGTGTGACTGGAGGCATGAGCGTCTCCTTTCCGCTACTGAGCTTCAAGAACCTGAGATTAACAGCAAAAACCATAGCGGTAACGGCGGAGCTGCTGGTGCTACCTGGACAGATCCTAAAAACAACCAGAGAGTAGAGCGGAGTGTTACATGGTTGGGGGCGTTGCATGTTGCACTGACGGAGATGGGTGTGGAGCCTGGTGTCATGGAGGCCTATAAGAATGCTCTTCTCCAGGCTATTGAAAGGGCGAAGGAGCACCGCGGCAGTATGGAGACCAGTTAAAGTGGGTCGTCGGATTTATAGTACGCGATTCCCCTGTATACTCCACTTGAAATTCACCTATTTGTCCAGGAAGAATAGGTGTGGAAGGGAGGCGAGGAGATGCATACAGGGGTGTGAGGCGGCACGCGAAAGTCAATGAGTCCAACGCAGTGCGAGTTCTTGGCGAAACTTCGTCGGAGGTGAGGCGCGTCAAGAAGATGAGTTGGAGGATTAAATGAAAAAAAAAAAAGAAAAGAAAAAAGAAGGAAGGAAGGAAGGAGGAGAAAGACATGTGGGGGGATTATATATATATTGTATGTATGTGAAATGAAGGACGGGGAGGCATTAGAAGCGAACGGACATTACAAAAAAAAACAAAAAAAAAATCATAATAATTTACAATAAATAATTGAAAATGACTGAGAAACAACAACAAGCAAAAAAAAAAAAAGAAAATTTAAAATTTGAGGGCTCAACCGAGAAGAATGGAGTGGATTTGAAGATGGGGGGAAGATCAACGAAAGGAAAAGGAAAAAGAAAAAAATAATAATAAAGTGAATGGCAGAAAACAGAAGAATGAGAGAAAGAAGGACGATAAGTCAAAGTGAGGAAAAGGAAAACAAAACCGCGGCGAGGATGGTCGTCTTGATTTTTGTTTTTTGCCTGTTTTTGTTTTTGTTTTTTAAGGAAAAAAAGCTTTTCTTGTCTTGTATTGTCTTTTTTTTTTTTTTTTTGCACAGTTGTACTACCTTTTTCCTCGCCTAGATCTTGCGTGGTTGTTTGTGCGTGGATATGTGTGTGTGTGTGTGTGTTTGCGTGTGTGTGTGTGTGTGTGTGTGTGTTGTGTTTTGTCTTTGCCGTGAATGGGTTCTTCCTCCCCCTCTTCTCTCCTCCCTCCTGCCCTAATGCCGTGCCATGTGTGGGAGGGAAGGGAGGAAGGAATATCGGTGGAAACCGCGAGGGGAAGAAGAGAAGTCGAGATCAATCGAAAGAAGGGGCATATGGCGTCTCCAAAGGAAATGTATGAAAAGGAGTGTCGTGCTCTTGGCGTCCCGCCAAATAGTGGGCTGCTACGTATGTTACCAGAGAGCACTGTGAATTTAAGTGGCTTGAGCGTCATGCACTTGGGACATAATTTTCTTGGGGATCGCGGCGTCGTGCCGTTTGTTCATATCATTGCACATGCCTCGTCCCTCCACACTCTTAATCTGCGAGAGAATGGGATAGGGAATGAAGGTGTGAGGGTGCTCTGTCGCGGACTGCGTCGGCTTCCGGCGTTGAAGGTGCTGGAGTTAAGCGGAAACCCCTTCACATTCCTGGCGGCGCGGCAGCTCGTTTATCTTTGCGAAGACAGCCCTGTCCTCAGTGTCATTGGTGTGGAGGGCACGCTTATGACGGAAAAACTCAAAACGAGCATCATTCATCGCATTCGAGAGGCCGTAAAGCGGCGGGAAGCACGAAAGCAGCTGTCACAACAGCCCTCTGCCGATCGAGATGACGGTCAAAAAGACATGGCTGAAGGTGTGGCAGAGGCGGAAGGAAAAGTTGTGGAGCGAGCTGCGCCCATTGCGGCAGAGGAGGCAACAACACTGCGAAGCAGGAATGTAGGTGGTCCTTGTTTGCGAAAGTCCGTCCTGTCACTTGTTTCTCAGGACTCCATGAGCACCGCGATGAGTAGTAAATTCAAGAAGAATGAACCGGATGACCAAGCGGGACCACGCGGAGCGAATGAGTTCGCATCGCCATGCTCACCGTTGCCTCCACCGCCACCAGATGATGCTCATCAATCACCCCTTTGGTTTGATGCGAGCGAAGATGAGGAACAAAAGGAAGAGAAGAAAGAAATCTCTGTCGCTACGGCGGAGAATGATGAAAAAATGATGATTGATACGGCGGGCAGCATTTCTTTCCTTGTGGATGTGGAGGAACTGAGGGCAAATTCAGTAGAGAGGGAACTGAGAGCGCAGGAGGAAATGCTCCCTTGGCAGGTGTCAAGAGCCGATGACCCTTTAAGATCCCTCCACTCGACCCATACACGCATTGCCTCTCATCGAACGACAGAAAAACGATCTGAGAGTGGCACTGCCATTAGTTTCCCTTCGTCGTTCACGCTAGAGTTACGTACGGCGGAGGCGGAAGGAAAGTTGGCAGAATGTACAAAATCCACAAAAGGAGATGATTTTCTCGACCTTCTCTTTGGAAGTGAGGTAGATTGAATTGGTGGCGGTGTTGCCACAAAGGAGATGTACAACAGAAGCCAGTGGGAATACTCCCATATACATATATACCATATATATTTCTTTTTTTTTTCCATGATCCGGTTTGCTTTTTTTTTCTGAAGGACGAGTCTTGGCGTGGGATTGATGGGGTCGTCATCATTTCTTCTTGTTGACGTTGGATTGTTGTTTGCTGGACGAGGTTCTTTTGGCTAATATTTTTGCAGATGACATGTTTGATTCTTCTTTTTCTTTTTTTTTTTTTTTTCTTTTTTTCTTGGCTCTCCATCGCTTTTTCTGCGCATTTAATCCATGCACGGTTGTGCTTCTCCCATGACACACGACGACACCAAACGTCTTTGCCTGTTGAGCAAGAGAGAGGGTGAGGGAAATCAATAAACAAAAAGCATTTACGAGAAATACAAATTTGGTGAAAAATTTGTCGTCATGACTGCGTTTCTTGATAACAAGCTGGAGTATCTTCAGAAACACAACATTGCACAACTAACGGAGCATATTGTGAGGAATATCATGGAGGATCTTCCGGAAAATCCAATCAAGTACGTCCATGACCTTCTGGAACGACCCATTCCCCCTCAGATCGTCATTGCGGGTCCACCTGGAAGTGGTAAAGGAACGCAGTGTCAAGCCATTGTAGAACGTTTTGGGGTTGTGCACATCTCCTCCGGAGATCTGCTGCGTGCAGAGGTGGCGGCCGGTACAGAAGTTGGCAAAATGGCCGAAACTTTCATTCACAACGGTGAGATGGTTCCCAACAAAATTGTCATCAACGCTGTTCGCAAGCGGCTAGAGCAAGACGATGTTAAGGAGCGTGGGTGGTTACTGGATGGCTTCCCCCGCTCACGGGATCAGGCGGAGGCGTTGGAGAGTTCAGGCATCGTACCGCATGTCTTTCTCCTGTTGGAGGTACCCGATACAATCGTCGTGGAGCGCATTGAAAACCGCCGTACAGACCCGGCTACGGGCATGGTGTACCACCTGCTTTACAACCCACCTCCGCCAGAGGACGTTGCTCTGTGTGAGCGCCTCATTCAGCGCGATGACGACCACCGCGAAACGGTGGAAGCCCGTCTGAGGATTTACCACGAAAAACTCCACGGCCTCAAGGAACACTATGGAACTTTGGTTGAAACAATAAATGGGGACCAAAGTATTCATGCAGTCACGGAGGGTGTCCTTGCGGTGGTGGAGCGACGTCGTCTCAAGTAGATTAGTAATTTTCCCTTTTTTTTTTTTTTTTTCTGATCCTAGTGTTGTTGTTATTGTTTGTTTTTGTTTTTTACTTTTACTTTTTTCATTTTTTTTTTTTTTTTTTTTTTTTTTCGGGGGGAAGGGGAGTCTGCGTTTTCTTTAAATATGTAGGGTTAGGAACAGTGTTAATTTTCCTTTTGCTCTGGTTTGGGAGGGGAGGGGCGGGGGGCGGGGGCGGGTGCAATTATTTCCAATGTATGAATTAATTTATACGTCGATGGTTAAATATTTTTTTATTTTCTGCAAGAATGTACGCATGTAATCATCCTCTCTGTTTTTTCTGTGCCGGACGGTGCTTCGTGGGTACCGCCATTTCCATTTTGTCGATGTATAAAATTGGGATAAATGCGCACCTTTGTGGTTGGCAGTGTAGATGGGTGCAATACGCAATTATTACCTTTTTTTTTTTTTCTTTTTCTTTTTTTTTTTTTTTTTTTTTCCGGGTTACATCTCTGCTTCTGTTTTTATCCACAAACTATTTTCCCGTTGTTGTTGTTTTCTTTATTGAAAGCTTCTGTGGAGGAGTGCGGCAAAAAAAAAAAAAAAAAAAAAAAAGGGATTCATTCATCGAAGGACAACGGAGGCACAGCAGGAATAAAAACAACGAAAAAAAAAAAACAAGCAACGCACGTGTTTCTGGTGCTCCGCATATTATTTTTTTTGTCTGTTTTATATCTTTCCCTAACCCTTCACACAAAAACGGACACACACACACACACAGAGGGAGAGAGAGAGGTAGGGAGGCAAACTAATAAAGAATGAGCTCGCGGCGCGCCAGGCTGTCGCCGAGAAGTCAGCCCCAGCAAAGCTCAGCAAGAAGTTCCCGTGCTGGCACGCCGAGTCTGTGTCCCTGTTCACCCCCCACGTCTGCTACAAAGCTTGGAAAAAAAAACAACCGCGTCTCTTCCGTAGGACCTCAGAAATTTCGCAGCCGTGCGTTGGATGTGACACCTCTTTTCACAGTGGAAGGTGCTGTACGCTACATCGATGTCATTAATGAACGTACTGCGTGGACGGTTGAGTGCGATGGCTCTATAAGTGTGCGGAGCATTCCAAAGGGAAACGAAATGAAACAAATTTTAGGACGAAAAGGTGTTTTTTGTACCTGCCTTTTGTTTGTTGGAAAAACGGGAAAGGTGTGGGCTGCCTTCAGTGATGGTTTTCTCCAGGTTTATGATGTAAACACCTTTTTATTGGAAAATACGTTTGTGCAGCACACCGGGGCGGTGGAATGCATCGTTGAAATGGAAGATCGTATTTATACAGGTGGACGTGACTGGAAAATATACCAGTGGATTCCAGAGATGTATTGCTACGAGAGACAATTCGCCGGTCATGGGAATACGGTCCGTTGTCTTTGCCCATACACCGGAAGCACAGGGGCGGTACTCTTTACAGGAAGTGACGACGGAACGGTGAAGGCGTGGAATCCATATCCATCAGTGAAGCAGTCCAAAGAAAACAATCCCTGCGTGCACACATTTGTGGGGCACACACGAGGGGTATTATCTCTGGAGATTGTGGCTCCCAATAATCAACTATGGTCTGGTGGCGAGGACACCAAAATACGTGTCTGGGATCTTCAAACTTTGAACTGTGTCGCTGTGTTGGAAGACCATAATTCACCCATTGCATGTTTGTCTGTCGTGGAGCACCGCGTCTGGAGCGGCGATAAGCATGGCCGCATTCTCTTGTGGGATCTCAGGACCCTCTCACCACTGCAGGAGCTCTCGCGGCAAATGCAGGTGGAGCATAGGTCGGTGTTTGCCGTAAGAAAGATGCTGCAGACCGTTGTTTGGAAGGTATGGACCACAGGCTCTGCCGGCCACATTCACTGCTGGAATGCCGAGTCCATGCCCCTGATATTTGACAGCGACACTCCCGGCGAGATGTTGCCGCATACAGACGAAGAGAATATGCGGGCGCTTGAGGTAGATAATGAAGCTCTTCGGAAGGAGGTTGCAAGGTTGACAACACAGCTGGAGAAGGAAAGCGCACATGCCATGTCAGAGAAATTCAATGAGATGCAGAATCAGCAACTCATTATGGATACGAATGAGGGTTTAAGACGGCAACTTCGCGAAACGCAGCGATTAGGGGCTGTTGGGAATGGTGGCAACACAGAACATGGAATTCGGTCGCCGTATACTGAATTGGGGTATCCACAGGCACCACGCCTTGATTTATCTATGCCATTCAGTGATGCATCACGCAACGGGGGAGAAACAGGGGGAAACGAGAGGGGTGAAGCGCCTTTCTGGGAGCCAGTCACAATGTCAATTTATCGCAATGATGTCACGCCCATCATTACAAAGATTGAACGATTTTTTCCAGGCAGTGCTTGGTCCGAGATTCTGCAAAATCACGAAAATGAACTTCGCCAAACGTTTATACGTGAAGCAGCTCAGGCGCTAGGAGTCCCTGAAGACAAATTGCAACATGCATCGATGGAACCCAATCCTCAGGGTCTTTTCGCCACAATAAAAGTTTCGCACAGTTCGGACACAAGCGCCGAGGAACTTAAACGTCCTTTAAAAGCGCATCCTTTTGTGCCGGTTCTCAATCTGTACGGAGCAGCCTTGGCGAAAAAAAACGAACGGCTCAAGGAAGCACTCATTCAAGCACACAATGAAAACCAATCAGCAAGTCAATCAATGCAAGATAATCCAAAAACTAAAACAAACGGTCCCTCTGCCATCATGGACAAAAATGAGAAAATAGCTCACCTAAGCAATGAACTTGAAAGTGTTAAGCGACAAAACGTGAGGCTACAGAATGAAATTAAAAAAATATATGAACAGTTGGCGGTGAAGGAAGCGCCGAGCCGCATCAATGCGCAGGAGGAGTACGACGCGCTGAAGAGTTTTGTGGATAACTCCCTGAAGCCGTTGATATCGCGCCTGGAGCGCACGAACGGGGAGAAGGAACTTGACCTGCGGGCGAACGAGGAGCGCATCCGGCAGCTGTTGCATGAAAAGGAACAGCTTCAGAAGCAGTTGGCGGCGAAGGAAGCGCCGAGCCGCATCAATGCGCAGGAGGAGTACGACGCGCTGAAGAGTTTTGTGGATAACTCCCTGAAGCCGTTGATATCGCGCCTGGAGCGCACGAACGGGGAGAAGGAACTTGACCTGCGGGCGAACGAGGAGCGCATCCGGCAGCTGTTGCATGAAAAGGAACAGCTTCAGAAGCAGTTGGCGGCGAAGGAAGCGCCGAGCCGCATCAATGCGCAGGAGGAGTACGACGCGCTGAAGAGTTTTGTGGATAACTCCCTGAAGCCGTTGATATCGCGCCTGGAGCGCACGAACGGGGAGAAGGAACTTGACCTGCGGGCGAACGAGGAGCGCATCCGGCAGCTGTTGAGTAAATGCGGTCGATCATGTTCATTGTGTGCCCTCAATACTGGTGCATTTTTTATTCATTCGGAGGGAATGGAGAGTGATCGTCATGTTCTTTTGGACGCGTTGGTTGAAGCGGAGGAAAGTGCTCGCGTACGGGAGTCCGATCTTTTGGCCCTGGTGGATTCACTGCAGAATGTGGTGGATAGGTATGTTGTAGAGAAGGAGAAGCTGGTGGCTAGGTTAGAGACTTTGAACGGCGAGCTTAGTGAGGCCCTGAAGGAAAGAGATATGGCGATGTCTGATGGAAAGTTGTTAGAGGAGGAGTGTGCTGCTTTGCGAGATCAACTGCGTGGGGAGCTTCTTGCACAGATTCCCGTTGGCGAGCAAAAGCTTTTAGCGGCGTATTTGGATGAAGTGCAGCGCAGGCGGGAGGTGGAGAAGGAGATGTACCGTGGCCTTTCCAAACGGGTCAAAGCATCCTGGTGATGTGCGGGTTACTTCTGTGGCAGTCGTTTTTTTTTGTTTTGTTTGTTTTGTTTTTGAGGGGTGGAAATGAAGACAGTTGCTGAGGAGCTGCACCGTAGGTGTTAAAGACGCAATGCGGCATTGAACGGAGGCCGGGACCAATGGTTTGAAAAGATGATTGTCTCCCTCTCCCTCTCCTTTTTTTTTTTTTTTTTCTGTAAGAATCAACCGAATTGCTTACATGTTTGAGGAGATTGGCCATTCTGTTGAAAAAGGGGAAAAAAAAAAGGAGAGTGAGAGAGAGAGAGATATTCATGCGTTGTATTCTGCTGCAGCAGAGGCCGAAGCAGCAGCTACATGATTGCCCTTTAGAAACGATGTGTGGCAGAAAGCAGAAGAAGAGGAAATAATAAAAAAAAGGAAAAGAAATATGGGCATTATTAACATTGACAAAAGTTACTTTTGTAAAAACATCAAATGTTCGAATATCAGGCAAAAAGAGGAATAAATGTTTTTACATCCATTGCTGTTTGTTTTTATTATTATTATTATTATTATTATTATTCCTGTTGTTGATTTTTTTTTTTTTTTTGGAAAGTGTAAATGGGCTTTTTTATTTATTTATTTATTTATTTATTTATTTATTGTGGTCCCAAGAAGAGGGGAAGCATATTGCATCCTATACCAGTGTATGTATATATATATGTATCTTTGCGTTGCCCTTCTTTGGAACCGGTTGCTCCTATTTTTTTTTTGTGTGAGTGTGTGAGTGTGTCGCTGTTGTTTTGTGTGCGCATTGAGAACTCAATCAAAACGACAAATTTGCAGAAGTAGAGCACGCAAGCTGCGTGTAAGTAAATAAATAAATAAATAATAATAATAATAGTGTTTTAGACCCCCGAAATATCTGTTTTATGTATTTTTCTTTTCTTTGCCATTGTAACTGCCCTTTTATTACTATTATTTTGTTTTTGTTTTTGTTTTGTTTTGTTTTTTGTGATTACGAGTGAAGCAACAGGAAGACACCAGAGACAAGGACGCCAACAACTCTCTCAACGATAATATGTTCGCTCCTGCGGGGGTGTCTTCTGCTGGGGAGGGAGGGGAGGGGAACCACGACTGCCGCCGCGAACGTCGTTGTTCCGCAGTAGTTTTGATGATGGGTGGCCTACAAACCGAAGATGTCGAACTGCCCCCACCCGAGAGGCGATTGTGGCGGTCGCTCCGTTGCCGCTGAGGGCACTCTTGTCCCCAGTCACATTTCGTGTGGGGACTTCACTTTTCAGGGCGGTCAAACACCGAGGAAAGAACTGGCTGGTGTTCACACTTCTGCCCTGATGCAGCCAGGTTTATCGTCCGCAGTGCCGTCGAATTCCATTTTGAGCTTCTCGCACGATGTAGTGGCCGCAGGAAATGGAATGCCACCGTCCGTGTCTCCTGCTTCTTCAGAAAAAAAAAAAGTTTTGGGGACTTCTGGCGGCGGTGGCAGTGCCGAGGGTACATTAAACTCCGCCAACAGTTCGGATCAGGGTCCCACCGGCACCCCCGTAAAAAGGAATACAAAGCCTTTGGTGCCACAGCAACATGTTACTAAATGTCAGCTAACACCGAATGATGCTGCCGCTTCGGGTCTCCTCATCACCACGCCTGAAACACCCTGTAATGAAAAAAATCCGGTGTACGCGGCCGTTGGTGCTGCTAGACAATCGCGTGAACGGATGATATCGGCCGAAAACTTCACTGTAATACAACCGGGAGGGAAACTCAGAACGCACTTACCACCACAAAGGGAAAGCGGGAGCGACAAGAAGGGAAAGAAATAAAAGCAGAAGTTGACGTGGCCCTCAGTGCTGTTAATGACTCTAGTGCCTCTGGAAATGGGGCGGACAATCCCTCCGAAGTATTAGCCGGGCAACCACGGAATGCGGAGGAGGGAAGAACGGCAGAGGCACAGACGACTCGCTTTTCTAACGCGGCAGCCCCTCAGCGATGAACACTGATTGGAAAAAAGATGCCGCCGAGGGAGCCACCACGCAGCCCGTAGTGGGCAAACCAGCTGCTGGGTCTTTCAACGGCTCAGCATCACCGGTGAAGCAAAATGCTGCGCCAAAACACACCGGCGTTGAAAGGAATCTGGCCATTCCTGATTGTTTTCCCGATGCAAATGGCGACCGAAACACACCCACCACCGCGGAGGATTCCTCTTGCACCGTCATGCACGAATGCGACATGTCGCGCGAAACTGTCAAAACGGATGTGAGCGACAAAAGTACGCATGTGCGTCTGTCGGTGGTGCATGCCCTTTCCGCACTGGTCATTGCTACCGTGGCCTGAAGGAGAAACATGTGTACTACATTGTTTAGATTGTTTATATATATATATATATATATATATAGTCTTCAATCCGCTGTTGGCTTTCCTCTATTTGGAGGAAAGCTGCGTTTGTTTGCTTTTTTTTTTATTGTTTTGTTTTGTTTTTTGTCTTTTTGTCTTTTTATCTGCTTCTACTGCTCTCTTGCAAGCTCCGTGCTGCCTCGCACATCCGTCACGGAACACGTGCCCCAGGCGCAATTATTTGCGTGACGCCCACGCACGCATACGCATGGCGGTGCGACCATGGATATGGATTTATACTGGTGTTGGTGGGTTGCGCGTGCATTGGAGCTATTGGGGATAGCACTGTATTTTGTTTTACGGCGTCATACTTGTGTGTTTGTGCGCCTTCTTGTTTGTTTTTGCATTTATTTATTTTTTTGTATTTTTGATTGTTATCTATCATTGGACTCTGCGCGATGGGTGAGTGACGGTGCGTGCGCTGCGGGCAACTGCGGGCAACTGCGGCAAAATTCTCTTGGAGCTCAGTGTATTTGCGTTCCCATGTCTTTCGTGCGGGATGTGGATTTTTCTCTTTCCTTTACTTTTGCTTATTTCAGTCAACAGGTCTGTGTGCCCCGGGCGTCATGGCGGCAGAGCTGGCCCACATTGTGAGGAAAAAGGAGGGTATCCTTGCTTTGGAACCCCACCTTGACCGCCGCGTCGTGATTGCACTGGAAGGGAAGGAGATACACGGCATCCTGAAGGGGTTTGACAACAACATCAATCTTGTCATGGCAAGTGCAGAGCTGTGGGTCAAGAATGCTCTTTTAAGGCGCATTGGCGCGTGCGTCGTCCGTGGTGGCTCGCTTGTCAGCGTATCCTCCGGCGACACCACCATCCTGCAGCACAACCCTTTTGAATAGCCCACATAGATATGAATTACGCACGTATTGCTACTCTTCACCGCGGCACTGTGTCAGCAGCCAGAAAAGTCATTCCCACCAGCGAGCGGCAAACAGGGGAGAACGGTGGAATCGAATAACATCATTACAGCACACACTTAGGGAGTGAGGAGGAGGAAACAGAAAAGCAGAGTTATCAGGCAAGGGCACTCCTACCACGCCTTGCTGCTCGCCTTTGATTTCGATGCGGTTTTGCATCTTACTGGTGTACGGCCTTTTTTTTCTTTCCCACTCTTATTTTTTGTGCAAATACACACACCACCACCCCCTGGTGAAGATCAGAAAATTTTTGTGACTGCTGTTAGCCGTGACGCTTTCACGCTCTGCGTACCTTTTTCTCCCCCCGTTGCCACTGCTTCTTTGTGGGTCATTCCCCACCACAGAGGATTTACAGCCTTATTTCAAGCTCCACAAACATTTTTTTTAACTAAACGGACAAGAGCTTTAACAATGCGTCGGCCACTTTTCACCACAATCATTACGCTGTTCTTGTTGCAGCTGCTGGGCTGCTCCATTGGCTGCCTCGCTCTCTCGCCCACCGCGCACCACTGCATGTATGATGAGATAATGAAGAAGGCCAGCTTGCCCAAGCCCACAATGGTGCGGGAGTTACCCCGGAAAGGTCGGGGCACATGGCAGACTTATACCGCGTCCACAGAAGAAGACGATTCAGGTGTCTGGGCGCCTATCCGCATCATGGTGTCGGAGAAGGATTTGAATGACCCCAGTAAGTACTGCACCAACATAGGAGAGCCCCGCCCAACATTTCTGGGATTTGACAAAGAATGCCAGCTGCACGACATCCTTACCAGCCGAACAAGGGCTGAGCTTCTCCAAAATATTTTTCCGGCCGCCATCAAACTGCACTCGGATCGCCTTTCCGTCCGGCCGAATTCTTCTCCGTTGATCGTGCCCAGATCCATCAAAGAGTCTCACTGCAAGCATTTCACCGTCCCTGAGGAACATTACACAACCGGCGTTGAGAACGCCGACGCGGTGATATACTTGGCTGCTGGGACGCATTTCCCATTTGCCGTCTCGTGCCTTGCTGCTGAGAAGGACGTTCGTCCGACTGTTGGCGCCATGAGCTTTAGCATTTCAGGCCTTCATCACAGCTGGTTTGCCGTTCGTGTAATTGCGCACGAGCTCGCGCATGTACTTGGGTTCAATTACGAACAAATGCGTGCCCAGAATATGCTCAGCAGCATTTCCACCAACAGTTTTCAGCAAAAAAAAGGGATTGTGACTTCCGTTCTCACGAAGCAGAAGGCTGTAGAACACTATAATTGCGAAAGCCTTGAAGGTATGCCGATGAGAGACGAGCATGGTGATAATTTACGGATGCACTCGCACTGGGATCAGCGGTACGCGAAGGACGATCTAATGAGCTCTATGGTTACTTCTGGTGCCGGGTTCTACACCGCGGTGACGATGGCTGCATTTGCGGATATGGGTTTTTTCAAAGTGAACTTCAGCATGGCAGAAACGATGAACTGGGGCAAGGGTGTCGGCTGCAACTTCGTTAACCAAAAACAGTGCATGCCAGACGATTACAAAAATTATCCCGAAATGTTCTGCCACCGCAACACCAGCGACACGAGGCGTTACTGCACATCCGACCGCGTTCAATTGGGCATCTGCAGTTCTTTTTCCGATGATCAATGCTTGTTTATCCAGCCGATGGGTTTTGGCTCCTGCCGCGATACGACCTCGATCTTGCACGGAAGCCGCATGGGAACAAGCTCATGGTGCCTTGACGGAGAGTCTCTCAAAGTGAATGAGGAAGTGCTTGAAACTGAACCACAAGTGATTTCTGTTGGCGGCGTGTGCGTGGAGGTGTTTTGCGGCAGGAAAGAAGTCAGTGTGCGTTACCTTGGCGATGACGACTGGCACGAGTGCCCCGAGGGTGGAAAAATCTTTCCCGCAAACACATCTGTTGACTTTGCCGAGGGCTACATAAAGTGTCCCAGATATGAGGATGTGTGTACCATCACTCCCAGTGGCAGGAGCGGCATCCCCTTTCAGGAGAACGGACCTATCCACGACGACTCCTCTAACCGAAAATAAATGAGTTAGCACCGGCAACGGGGCTACATTTGCTGTTGTGATCGATTTCATTCTTTGTTTGTTGCTACTACCGCGGCAGGGAAAAATAAAACGTCACATTGGAAGCAACTCTTTGAATGGAGCTGAAACGCAACAATTTGTTTCTCATGTATCATGAAATGCGTGTGTGATGTATATTTTTTTTTTTTCCTTTCTTTTTTGCTTTTCTTCTTTGCTTTCTTTTTTGCTTTCTTTTTTTCTTTTTTTTTTTTTTTTGCTTTCTTTTTTTCTTTTTTTTTTTTTGTTTTTTCTTGTTTTTGTTTTTGTTTTTGTTGGGTTTTGAAAGATGATACATCGGCGCATGGATATCCGCCAAATATGCGTAATAATATTATCTGCGAGCTTGTGAAATGAATTGTCTGGCACTACGGGTATCCGGTATTTTCTTTCTTTTTTTTTTTTTTTTTCTGCTCTTACCAGCGCGTCTAGCTATACAATGCCATCAGGGTGCCGAAGAGGTGGTCGAGCAACGACAAAAGTTTCCTGCTATGAGGCAGCTGCCATTAAGAGAACTTTACGAGGCGAAGGTCCTGTTCAATGCCCAGCCGTTGGCGCACAGCCAAGGTGCCTGGACATTCTAGAAGCAGATGGTGCAAGGTTTCCTGCGGGCCGATTGGCGTGCTTGTGGAAGCTGGCTGATCCTGCGGCAGCAGAGATCACCTCCTGGCACTGCTGTTTCGATGCCGTGTGGCGTCTGGGTTGTGTGCGCAGCGACTTCTGTGCTGTGCGGTGCTTCTCCGTGTGGGGAAAACCATGTCACAGAAATCACATTTGAGCTCGGGAAGCGGTGGAGGATGTTCCGGGTGAAATGACCGACAGTGACTGACGAGACTCGAGAATCCCGTCAATGTAGAATCGCAGTGCGGACATTTCTCCTTCCGACGGCGTGTGAGGGTCCGTCCCCTTACTGGAGAGACGTCTTCCTCCCTCGCCGACGGGGGAACATTGTCCGTCCCCGGTGCGGTTGGATCGTTGTTAGAGCGCATGTATGCAGACTGTTCCGGTGAGATGTTGCAGAATCGGCATTGGTTCATGCATTCTCTCACGGCCCAGTATAGTCGGCCCCAGAGCTCAGATTCCCCGCACCTTGCCCTTGCGAGGTGAACCAGTTTCTGACGGTGTAGAACTTCCTGAGTGATCAGGTCCTTACCGCTGAGATCTGATGGCCTTGTGCCGCAAAGCAAGTAGCGATGAGTGTCTTGAAGAATGGTACTACGCCACTTGTTGGGGAGCTGGGTAGTCAAACATGTCAGCAGATCCGTATGCCATAAAGGTGCGATTCCTTGCTCCGTGTATTGTCCGGTTGCCATGGTCTGCGTCGCATGTTGATCTGCAAGCTCATTAACATGTACTCCACAGTGTCCGTAAAAAAACTGCAGGTGCACGGACCAGCCGGCACACGTCAGTGTTAAGAGACGCTGCCAGATCTGATCCTCCGTCCAGTCGGTATGACTGCGCGGGCCCTTGGTGACGGCGGCTAGAAGAGACTGACTGTCCGTAACCACAAGCAGGGTTTTACGCCTGTGTTGGATACGAGGAATCATCAGCTTCTCTAGGGCTAGAAGCAGCGCACGGGATTCCGTCCTGTAGCTGCATGGGTGTGCGCCGCAGTTTATACTGGCCTTTTCTATTATCTCCGATGAGTTGAGGGATGAAAGCAGTATTCCAACCCCTGCTGACTTGGGAACGTCGACACCGCCATCGGTCGCAAGTACCCACGAACGATGGCTGTGCAGCGCCAGAGCCTCTTCGCTGACCCTGCGCTTTTCCCTTATCAGCTCTTCTTCGTCCGTTATTGAGAGGTCTATCGGAAGTTCCACACCGATGGTGACCCGGTGAGCGGAGGCCGCAAACCAGGGAGGAATGGAGCTGCGAAAGAACCGCTCTTCGCGTGGTGAGCTCTCGGTGATGCCATAGTCCTTTGTGTATGCGTCTACGAAGGCATATAGCTCGTCCCGAGATAATGGCGAGATGCGGAAACCGGCGCGAGGCGGCGGCTCAGGCGGGGGTCTCCGCATCCAGTCCATCTGACATGCGCGTGTTTTCTCAAATAGTGAGAGCCGTGCGCGCAGGCAAAGGACGTGGAGCGGCGGCATATTAGTCTCCAGCAGTGCGGATTTCGGGTCGACAGTGCTCCGAACTCCGCTGGCAATGCGTGCTAGGGTTGCGTACGTCTTCTGCATCTCATTCTTCGCTGAATCCGTCGCTACTGCCCATATGAGCTCGCTGCCATAGCGTAATTTGGAGGCACCGTATCCAATGACGAACGTGCGTAGGTCATGTGGAGATGGTCCCGCCTCTTTGTGCGCTATGCAGCGTAGCTGCGATATCCGTTGCGAAGTGGCAGCGCATTGCTTGGTGGCCGCCACATTTAGCGTCAGTCGTGGATCGAGATCCATGCCGAGAAGCTTCGTAGTTCGCGATGCCCCCATGGTCATGACTGGGATTTGACATCCAGCCACTACCAGGGGCCACCTTCCTTCACGATCATAATCTGACTCCGTGTGCGTGGATAGTGTGAACCAAGCGGCTTCACACTTTGACGGGTTGATGGCCAGGCCATTTTCCTGACTCCACGCATGCAGTTTTTCAAGAACCATGTTGGCAGTGGGAATGGCGTCTTCCCGGGACTGCCCCTTAACGATAATAGAGAGGTCGTCCGCATACATGTCGGCTGTGACACCCGCAAAGCTGTTCAGCAGATTGAGAAGTGGGTGTGCGTAAAGGGAGAACAAATACGGTCCCAGCACGGACCCCTGAGGAACTCCTCGCAGCATGGGACGCCGATCGCTGTGTCTGTGACCAACTCGTGTCTTCGCGTAGCGACCACATAGAAAGTTTCTAAGCCACCTTCTACAATTCACCCCCGGAATATTAGCCAGCAAGCGACTGAGGACTCGATGGTCTATGGAGTCAAAGGCCTTGCTGAACTCAACCGGCACCAGCAGGGTCCGATGGGGTCTGTAGTGGAGTTGATTGCCAATACCGCTCTTCTTGGGAAGGCTCACTTGGAAATAGTGATTTCTATTATGCTCCACTTCGTGTATCAGGTGTGCCAGCTGCATCGTCGTGGTGCGCATACTACGATATGCATACTGGTGGGGGTGCGGCGTCCACACCCAAAGCAATCTCTTCAGTACCATTTTCCCAGCAACCTTACTCACAATGGAGGTAAGGCTGATGGGTCGATATGACTCAAGCAGTTCCGGCGACTTACCGGGTTTTAAGAGCGGAACGATGGTAGCGCGTCTCCACTCAACCGGAATCGTGCCGGTCGTCCAGCTGCGGTTAATGCAACGAAGAAGGAATCGAAGGCCCTTTGACGAAATGTGTCGCAGTGCCTCACTGTCGACTTCATCCGGTCCGGGGGCCTTGCCATACGGCGTATTACGTAGCGCAGCAAGCAGTCCCGTACGATTAAAAGGTGCATCAAGAGGGGAGTGAAGATGAGCAACTAAACCAGATGTGGTGGCAGCTTCGTTTTTATCCTGTGGCTCAGAGCTAGATGAGAGTGAAGAACCTGAAGTAAATGTAGCGGCAGACTCATTGTTGTTCTGCTGCCCAAAAAGAAAGGAAGCATTAATGTTCAAAGATGCACTCTGTCTGTTGATGCCTTTGGAAAACCTAACTGCCTTGTGAGAGGGGTGAAATGGAAGAAAGATGCGATTGAGAGCATTCGCTGCTCTCCTTGCTGTTTTATAAGTGTGTTGACCGTCTCCTAATAACATTGATGTGGGAGATGGAAGTGATGCCTTTTTTCGTCCGGAAATGTATTTCCATGCGAGTGGCTCTCCTGGATTTAACTTGCTGATGCGACGTAGATACGCGTTGCGCAAGCGCTCTCGGAGTAGGAGGAAGAATTGACTCCTTGTCCGTTGCATTTCTGCCTCACGGTCGGGCGTCGGTAACTGTAGATAGCGGGCCTTGCTGTCGGTAGCCATCCGCTCTGCCTCCATGAGAGTGTCGTCCCAAAGCCTGGGACCGTCCTTGTGCATGCCGCGGGGGCAATGTCGTCGATACGAAGTTATAAGCGCTCTCGTGAAAGCTTTAATGCCGGTGGACTGCTTTTTATAGTCGTATGCCGGAAGTTGTGCGTCGAGGTCCTTGATGAATAAATCCCACTTGCACTTCCCCCAACTGTAGAAAAACTTAGGTGCCGAAGGTATGGTATCCTTAAATGCCTGATGCAGCGTAAATGTCAGCATATAATGACCACTAAGCGGCGACACGGAAGCTGACCAATCCGACACAGTCAAATGCTTTGACCATGTCAGATCGATACAGGATCGTTCTCTTGTGCCACGGGCATACGTGATCTCACCAGGGGTGTTAACCAAGGTGAGTCCCGCATCTGTGCACCGTTCTAAAAATTCTGCAGCAACCTCGCTTGGAGAAGACTCCAAGAATGGCTCCCACTGTGGGTGATGCATGTTGAAATCCCCACACAGCAGGAACGGCGTCGAGGCTGGAAGGTAGTTTACTAACCGCCTGAAGGATTGCGATATTTGCGGTAGTGGTCTCATATAGGCACTCGCTACAATAAGATCACGGTTCTGGTCCAGAGCAACCTGGACCACCACCACTTCAAGGCTGGTGTCATGCTGGGGGATGGTGAGAGGTATACGCTTGGAGCGGAGAGCTTTCCGCACCAGCACCGCCACACCGCCTCCCTTGCCGATGCGCGACTGTGCATAGAGCACATAATCTCCAGTGTGCATGCTGACGATCTGCTCTGACGACTTCCAAGTCTCTTGAATGGCTATTATGTCTGCTCCTTGCGCCATTAATGTTGCGAGTTTTGACGGCGTGAGGCAAGAAACGTTCATCTGGAGTACTGCTATGGGGCCTGGGTGCTGCTCAATGTCTCCGCTTAGCAGTAGCTTTTGTCGTTGCGCGTCACATACGGCACGCAAACGGTATGTATAGCACTGATAAGCGCCGATGGAATTCAGCAGCGGATAGAAATACCGCTCCGCGGGCAGCCATGTAAATGGCTCCATCTGGTGCCCTTCCGACCCGTTTGTGCGGCGCCTCCTGCCTCTCCGCGGGCAGCGGATGGGCAGCAGGCGCTTAGCTTCCTCTCTAGCAAAGAGTACTAGACCCTGGCACCACGTTGAGGTGGCCGGCAGCGCCAGAGTTGCCTTTGTGTCATTTTGTATTACTTTTTAAAATATGTGGCTTCTATAGTTTATTTTATGATTGGATTTTTTCTTTTGCTGTTTTTGATTTTTTTTCTTTTATACTTTTTACCTCTTGCTCTGTGTCTGCGGAGGGGATGCAACTGACGACAGGGACAAACGGAAGAAATAATTTTGTTGTTGTTGTTGGGGCGTCGCTGGTATATATATATTTGACTCACAATTACGGCCTTAGTTTGTTTTTGATTTGCACCCTTTTCTTTTATATATATTGACAGTACAACGCCCACTCACCTCCCCAAGCGATGTTTTTGCGTAGTCGCTCAACCTCTCCAACTTCTCGTGTCCGGTCATCATCCCTCCGGTCGGTTTCCCCAACGAGTGAGCGATGGGACAAGACGCTTTCGACTTACTCTATCACCGGTACCGCACGCTCGGTGGAATACGGCGGCAATTTGCGTGTGTGGACAGCAGAGATGGATGGCCGCATTTTGATACGTGCAGCTGCTCGCGGGGAAATTCTGTTTGAAGCGAGTGCACGGGAATCGGCGTTTTGTACCGTCTTGCGAAAGGTGTCAGCAAGGCAAATATGGGCAGCCTTTTCAGACGGGTTTATTCGGTGTTACAACAGCATAAATGGAAATATGGAACATGAATTTGTGCAGCACGATGGCGCGGTCCGTTCCCTCGCAAGCTCTCCTGTGAGCGATTATGTGTATAGTGGTGGGGACGATTGGAAGGTATACCAGTGGTCCAAGTCGAGGTGCACGTATATTCGGCTCTTTTCCGGACATTCAAACGGAGTGCAATGTGTTCTTGTAGTTCCTGGTACCACAAATGCTGGTGCTGTGTATGCAACTGAAGATATTTTAGAGGAGAACGACGAGGAAGGCACCATCGAAAACTCTCTTCCTAGTGGTGATGATGGAGAACTGAAGGATGAGTTTGTTCTTTCCGGCGGGGATGACATGACCATTAAAGTGTGGGACCCAATGGCACCGCTGCAGATTGAAACGGATGAGGCATGCCTGGCGACGCTGCGGGGCCATAGCGGTTCGGTTCGCGCCATCGAAATACACCCTCGCAGCGGTTATTTATGGTCCGGAGGAGATGACTGCACCATCCGGGTGTGGAATTGGTACAGCGATGAGACACGACGTTGCGTGGCGACTTTACGCGGGCAACACAGTGGCCCCATCACTTCTATTGCCTACATTGCCCCGCGCATGTGGAGCAGCGGGAAGGACGGCTTTGTTGTGGTGTGGAATACGCGTCAGCTGGCTCCGCTGCAACGTCTTCGACTTGCCCCGCGCTGTGTGAACTGCCCCATTTTGTCCATGCGGCGGTTGTACCGTGCCATGCACTGGACAGTGTGGCTGGGCGGGCCTGAGAGCACAATTCACGTCTTGCATGTCTCGGAGGAGGAGCATGGCGCTGGCGCGGTGCTTCACCGACGCGAAAGCCGGCGCACGCTGGAGAAGCGTAAGTTCCCAAAGTCACGAGAGTATCACTTAGCCCGGAAACCGCATTTGATTAGGCTGAGGGAGCGCCGCAAGGAAATTGAAGAGCAACTGCGAAATTACAGGGCGCGTCTGCTGGAGGAAAATATTCTGCTACCAGAGAGAGGCGCGGCTCGCGTCCGTGGCGGCACACCGAGCGGCGGCTCCGAAGAGGACGCACGGATAGCAGAAATAGAAGTTTTGCGGGCAACGGTGGCGGAGTTGGAAAATCAGGTGAAAGCCCATGAGGAAACGATAATGCGGACCTCATACATTGCAAAGGAGAAGGATGGAGTTATTCGGTCGCTTACAAGACAGTTGTCTGAAAAAGACTCGGAGTTGCGAAGAATGGAGGAGGAGCTCAACAGAAGCATGAGACGTCATGCGTCGTCCCAAGAAGTTGGCAGGGCAAGATCCATGGAGAAAGAGCACGAGTTGCAGGAGGGCCGTGCTGAAACCACTGAAAGCAATGCGGTCTTTGATCCATACAAGGAGGTAGAGCAGCTGCAATCGCAGCAAAAACTGGAAGTGGAGGACATGAGACGCCAGCTTTTGGATATGCAGAAATACAAGGAATTGTGGGAAGAGAAGGATAACGAACTTCTTCAGGCCAACGAAAAGATTGAGGAATTGCAAGCTAGTCTGGACACTGAGAGGAATTTCAACAGCCTCACTCAGGAACTCTCACGGTACACAAGAGAACACACGACACATGTTTCCTGCAGGAAGCAAAGCAAATTTCATTCGCTGCCATACACGCCCACAACACACCACTACTACAAGCGAATCTTCGGTACATGCTGGCCGGACCTAGAGAAAGAATACCAAAAAGACCTCAAGGAAACACTTTGGGCGGAATATATTGACTTGATAAGCAATTCAGACGCCATAGTTAGAGAAATCACATACACCACGGCAAAGGACTGTCTTATTGTGGATGCCACAATTGAAAGCAAGGAAAAAGAGGGTCAAGAAATACAGAACCTTATCGAGAGCCACACATTTTCCAGGACTCTTGCACTTCATGGCATACTTGCTTCCTCGTTTTCTTGTAAGCACACCAGACAAAGGCAACATCTCCGACGAACAGTACGAGGCAGTTGCGGCAGCCAAGGCGAAGGCGGAGGCGGAGCGCGACGACGCGCGGCAGAAATTGCGTGGGGCGGAAGAAGGACTGGAGTCCTTCCGCCGGCAGGCAGAGTCGCGTCGAGCCCAAATTGCAGGACTGCAGTCGGCGGCGAGCTCTACGAGACCCACACCGTCCAGCACGCGGAATGCGGCGCCCCCGCTCTACACCGTCACCGCAGAGGAGTACGAGGCAGTTGCGGCAGCCAAGGCGAAGGCGGAGGCGGAGCGCGACGACGCGCGGCAGAAATTGCGTGGGGCGGAAGAAGGACTGGAGTCCTTCCGCCGGCAGGCAGAGTCGCGTCGAGCCCAAATTGCAGGACTGCAGTCGGCGGCGAGCTCCACGAGACCCACACCGTCCAGCACGCGGGATGCGGCGCCCCCGCTCTACACTGTCACCGCAGAGGAGTACGAGGAAATTGCGTCTTCTGGAGTTGGTGCACGACAGAGTTATTTTCTTCCACAGTCTTCAAATTGGGTCCGATATCATTACAATCTGGGGAATGCTTTTGTTCCCCTTGTAAGGCATTACCATCAGTTGGTTGAGGATGTTCTTTTGTTAGAGTTTTCTCGCGCAACTCGCCTTCCTATTGATTATATTCGCCGTGTGGAGTTTGTATCTGGGGGTTCGGCTGCGGAGTTTTATGCGTGCCCCAGCAAGGACACTGTGGACGTTGATTTTCTTCTGCGGCGACATTCTTTTAGTACACTGGCCTCACTTATGCAATTGAGTAACTCTGTAAGAAAACAGTCGCTTTGTTCTTGTCCCAGTGAAGCGACAGCTGCAAATGTATCTCCGGTGATGGCTAACGAGAGGGCGCAGCCAAGTGTCCGAATGGCTTCTTTGGGATCACAAAAACCGATTTCTGGGCCATGGAGCTTGCAGGATTCCAACCACGCCTCCATATTGAAGGAGTTGGAACTGTTTCGCAGCCGTCGTGCTCTTGCTAGTAGTATGCGTCGGTCGGAAACTACGCTAAATGTTTCCTTTGATTTACCAAACAGAATTAATCCAATTGCTTCGGTGGACCCGTCCGAACTACAACGCGAGCCCGTTTATTGTGTCACTTTAGATGAGTATCATACTTTACTGCAGCAGCTTACCAATGCATATCGCACTCAAACAGACGACGATGATGAAAATGGGAACGGCACTCGGCTTTGGAATGAGCACGTCGTTGCTAGAGCTGAGGAAGAGCGGAGATTTACTCGTCAAATGTCTCGATTGGAGCCGTGGTATGCTGATAGTGGCGTTAGCAGCAAGAAAAAGCACTACTGGAAGAATGATGAGGCGTAAATAAATATATATATTTTATATGTTTGTATTTTTACTTATTTTTATATTTTTGTATGTATACAGAGGAAGGTTTCTGTATATCATCGCTTTTTTTTTTCTGCGTATTGATGTTTTACACTATCCCTGTATATCCAATTACTTCCACAAATACTGTGCTTATTAGTAGGTCTCCCGTTGCTATGTAATGAGATGAAAAGAAAGGGGAAGGTTGAAAAAAGGTCGAGAACCACCATGATCAAAAGAGCATTGGAATAATTCTGTCTTTTTTTTTTTCAGTGAACGTAGTGAGGAGAAAGAAAGAGAAAGAAAATGGGGAGAAAGGGGGGGAAACGTGTATGAGCTAAGAGTTCAATGTAAAACTTATATAAAATTCCAGCGAAAGGGAGCGGATCCATCAAGACAAAAGGATAAAAGGGAAAAGGGGCTGGCGTCTTCTTTTTTCTTTTTCTTTTTTTTTTCTTGCGTTTCCCACACGGTGGGGTAATTTTTTATGCGGTAGTCTTTTTGCAAGCATTTCCGTGTTGTCCTGTTACTTTGTGCTGTTTTTGTTTGTTTTTATTAGTTGTTGGCTCGAGGCGGCGTGTGTGTGTGTGTTGCCCAGGGATACATAAAAGAAAGTGTTGTCTTGGGGAGGGCAATGGCGGAATCGGGGGCGCTGGCTCGAGGACGCGGTCTCCGCTCCGTATCGGCAGGGATTCGATCGAAGCGTGCAATTCCGACCGTTTCCGTGACTGCGCAGAGTCATTCCACCGCCGCATGCAATGTGAGCGCGGGCGAGGACGGGGATACACAAGATGAAACGATGGCACTGCGAGTGATGCTGCAAGAGCGCACGGAGCAAGTGGAGCGGCTCGAGGCGCTTGTGAGCGAAAAACGGCTTATTCAACGATACGACGACGTTCTTGAGAGGCGCATGCAGCAATATGAGGCGCAGTTGGCGCAGTTGGCCCTCACGGTGAGGGGAAACACGCCGACACCCAGTAATAAAAAGCCGTTGGGGAAAGAACGGAAGGATCCTGCGAAAGATGTGACGAACAAGGGGTCGCCGCTTTCCGTGCGTGAAATCTTGGATGAAGTACATCAGATGCGGTATGAGAAGCACCGCCTGGAGGGGGAGTTGGCTAAGAAGGAGAGCGAATTGAAGTCTCTCCGTACGGAACTTGAGCACGCGCAGAATCTCGTTCAAGTCGGTGAATTACCGTTAAAAACGGACGTGGCGGGCACAAATGCCTCTTGCAATGCGAAACCCACGCACACATCGGCTGTGAATGAGGAGGTTGTGACTTCCCTCAGGCACCAACTGGCGGAAGTGCAGGAGAAATTCGCCCGCACGGAGGCAAAACTTGGAATGTATCAGAAGGAATATCGCGCGCTGCGGCAAACTGTTCGTGAGAGGGAAAAGGAACTTTTAGAGTGGCAGCGCAAACACCGAGACGCCGTGGGCATACGACCAAAAGACACACCGCATTTAGAAGTACAAGAGTTCCTTTTAGACCAGTGGAAAGATACGAAAAATATGGTGTCATCACGCCACCGCATTTTTTTTCGTGGCGCGGAGTGGCTCCAGATTTTGAATGAGAAACCCGAGGCAATGCGAACTGCCTTTTTGAAGGATGCATCTTTAGAGTTGTGCGCACCCTGGGGATTTATCTCCGTTGTGGAGATGCAAGCAGGGTCCGAACTTGTCACCATTGAGGTGGAGGTGCGCCGTCCCTCTCAGTTTCCTGACGATAAGGTGGAGCTATTTCTTCTGCACTGCCCTTTTGCGGAGATGCAGCGGCTAGTGGAATCCCGGGATGAGCCCAAGGATGGCTGGGACAGGGTGCAAGAGCAGTTGACTGAGGCACAGAGGGTCATTGCGGAAAAAGAGAGTGAAGTTATGGATCTACAGAAAAGACTGCAGCGGGCGGAAGCACTTCTTGCCGAGCAGCATGTTCAGCGTGACGCAGATGACCGATGGGTTCATGCGGCCCTTGACGAAACAGAAAAGACAGTGTTGGTGATCTACAAGGAGCTCAAGGATCAGTGGGAAAAGGGAGAGGGACTTCAGGCACGGCTCCAAAGCGCCACGGAGTCACTTGCGGCTCGGGAAAATGAACTCGCTGAGCTCACAGTTCAACTACAGACGGCAAATGCAGAGGCGCAACGACAGGAGGAGCGTGCGGCTCAAGAGCTAGAGGAAGTGCGTCGTAGAGCCTTTGCGGAGCTTCGTGATGTGGAGGATAAAAGACGTCAAGAACTATCCGAAATTCGGCGTCAACAACAGCAACAAATTCGACAAGCAGCAGAAAATTTGCGGCTGGTTACACATTCTATGAGACTTGATTGCGGTATGCATGACGAGGCAGCATTGGCGTCTCTGGACTCCAGGGGCAATGAAATTCTGCGGGCCCTTCTGCTGAATGAAGCTGCTCTTGCCGCCAATGCCATTCCGCGGACGGTCGTTTCGCTCACGCGTAGTGGGAACGAGCTCCGGGCTGAAGTGCAACTGCAAGTCAACGCCTTGGCCGTAGATAATGCACTTGTGGCCGAGAGTGTGCGAAAGTGTCAAGCCCCCACAGCCATGCTCTTCTTGCAAGAATGGCTTGGTGTAAAAGAATTGGCAAAATGCCGCAACCGAGAGATTCAACGCCTCACGCAGGAGGTGAAGGCAATGAGTAGCAAGGTTGAGGAAGTTCATGAGAGAAACGCACACATGATGTCAAAAACGGAGGTGAGCCTTCGCGAGGAGCGGGATAAAGTTTGTGAATTCGAGAGGGAAAAGGCAGCCTTTGTGGAGGAACTCGACCGCGTCGGTGAGGCTCTTGGGACGCAAGACGCTTCGCTTCCTCTCCCAGAGCGTGTTTCCCGTCTTGTCACGGCAATTGCAGAGGCAGAGAAATTGAAGAAAGGGCACGAGACGAGGTGGCGCGCTGAGCAGGCGCGGGTGCAATCCCTCGAGAAGAAGCAGCGGGAGATGGAAAAGGATCATCGACACCTTGTGGAGATGCTGCAGGAGTCAAAGCAGGACTTGGAGAATGCCACAGAGTCCCTTGAGACTTTGCAAAGTGAGCACCAGCAGCTTCTTGAAGAATATGGCTCTATTCAAAAACTACTAAATTCGCAGCAGGAGGAAATGATAAGGCTGCAAGCAACACGGCGGCATCAACATTATTTTTGGCCAAAGGGAGTGGATCAGTGGACCTCAACGCGTGTGGCTGAATCGACCGAAGACCCTGAAGAGGTGCAGCATGATGTCATGGTTGCACTCCGCCGTGCGTATGAAGAATATGACGAACTGTACGAAACATTAGAGAGTTCCATCCAGCAACGGAGGAAAATGGAGATGTTAGAGCGAGAGAAACTGCAAGGACGTGAGGCGGAGTGTAACGAGCTTAATCAGCAGATCGCGGCGCTGCAGAAGGAATTGCGGAAGCACCAGGAGGAAGCGATTGCTGTGGAGTCCACTCACGAGCGCAGTGAGGCCGAGCGTGACGAACTACTTAGCCGCATCCAGAAGGAAATGCAGGCACTCTCCAGACGGCTAGCAAAAAACGATGCCCTGCAGCGAGAAACCGAGTCGGCTAAAAAGGCACTTGAAGAGCAGGTGGTGTGGCTGCAACAACAATGTGAAGCGCATGAATCTGAGCGGAAAAAACTGCAGGAGGCATCCGCTCTCGTGGAGAATGACCGATCTACCATGGAAAAGAAGTTGGAGGAATTGCAGAGGGAAATGGAGAGAAGAAGTAAGCGGGCGGAGGAAATGATGCGGCAGCTAGTGTCTGAGGAAGATGCACGTCGTGCCCTGGAGATGGAGCTGGCAACGCTACGTCGGTCAAATAAGACACGAAAGAAAATAAGTGGGGTTAGTACTGGAGACAAAGAAGAGGAAGAACACCCAAAAAAATTGGGAGCGGCAACTGCGCCCGAAGTAAAACGACTACGCGAGTTTTGTATGCATGCCCTCAAGTTGCCTTTGACGGAAAAGCAGCAAACACTCGGTGACATCGTTGCCTTCATGGAGCAGAATTGTGTGTCGACGGTGGAGGAACAGGAGAGTTTGGGGGCAGCTCTCATTTCTATGAGCACCGCATCCAAGCTGCTAAGAGAGTGCGTTGCCGCCGCAGAAGAACATAAGGGAGGTCTCATTCATAGAACTCCAGCGTCAAGGAGTTCAGCTAACGGGTCTTCCGTTGGTAATTTGTCTGCCTTTGGTCGCTCACTCAGTTACAGTGGCGGCATTGTATCGGCGGCACACCCAGCATCTCCACCTGTACTTGCCAGCAGGAAATCCGTCACACCAACTCCTTTGGCACGAATAGCGAGTGGCCACCAGCATCTGCGGCAGCAGACTGTGAGTAAGCGTACGCAGCCAAAAGATTTGGCTTCGACTGCGACGGAGGTTGTGTGCTTGGCCCAGGTGCTCAGCGGTGTCGTGGCGCACTGGCGGGACAACGAGAAACAGAGCGCGGCACGAAGGAATGAGATGCCGAAGAAGTCTTTTGTCCCGTCAAAGGAGTCAGGCCAAACGCAGCATGCCAACTCCAAGCCGCAGCAGGAAACTGGACGGCAACCGGACATTGAAAATGAGGCTGCTGTTCCAAAGCCCGACGGCAATTATGACTTTTTGCGTCGTAGCCGCGCTCATGCGTTGTGTGTTGCGCTTTCCGTGAAGGATCATTTAGACGACGCACTGACCGCACTGCAGTCGGTGTTGGAAGTCTTCCGCGAGGGCAACTACGCCGCGAAGGACCGCTTTGAGGTCGACCCCATCCACGACCTACGCATGTCGGAGGGGTGTGTTGTGTACGCGCTGAAACGCATTTCACAGTCTGCGGACATCCTCTTCTCGCGGGGGGAGCGACGTGAGATTGAGGCAAGACGGGGTGCGGACTACTTCAAACCTCCCGGGGGATTGCGCAACGTACCCTCGCCGAATGCCCGCAACATATTACCGTCGAAGCACCTATCAAAAGAGCCGAGGCGGGAGTGTGACGGTCTGTTGCCTTGCGAACTCAACTTCTCGCCTTCTCCATCAACGTCGCCAAACGGAAAAAAGGGTGATGGCAACTGCGATGAAGGCGTCACCGTGGGCTTCCGGCAGCACATGAATGCTGAGGATAAGCAGCTCATTCAGTGGGCCCTTATAGAGGCTCGTCGGCGCAGGCAATGCTGAATGTGAATAAATAAAAGGAAGCATATCGTATTTTTTTATTATTATTTTTTTTTTTTTTTTTTTTTTGGAGGGGGGAGTAAAAGAAAGAATGAACAGGAGAATGAGCGGGGAAGTATCCATGCAGCAGTTGAGAGGGCAATCAAAAAGAAGATTGAGCCGGATGGTTTGTCTTTGGACGTGTTACTCAGACCCAAAAAAACGATGGATAGAGAATTTTGAAGGCCGGGGGAAGAAAATTCACTTCCGGGATATCCTGTACATAAACATGTATGAGTGTCCATGACGTTTACATTTTATTTTTATGGTGATGGTTTTTTTTTTTTTGTTGTTGTTGTTGTTTTTGATGGTGTGTGTTAGATCCGCCATTGTTTGTTTCATTAGATGTTATTTTTGATTTGTTTTTAATTTATTACCCGACATTTGTATGAATATATATATATATATATACATGTGTACCCTTCCATCTGTCGGTGTGTGTGTGTGTGTGTGTGTGTGTGTGTCCGCATCACACTTTCTGCAGCTCCCGCCTCGGGGAGGAAGGGAAGGAAAGGGAAGAATGCCTTGCCTCCTCCATCAATAAGGTTGGATGTATTGTACATGTGGAATATGTGTTGCATCTAAGGAAGAATGAATTTTACACTCTTTTTTTTATTTTTGCTTGTGTGGGTCGTAGATTGCACTCCCACACATCGTTTCACTTTGTTGTATTTGATATTTGCTTTTCCACCGTTCCTTTTTGTTGTTGTTGTTGTAATGTTTGCCTCCCACACGTCAACATGCACGCTGAAACTGCGCTACGCGGAGGATCAACGCAATTTTCGATTAGCGTTTGGCTTCTGTGCTTCTTCAATTCAACAATTATTCGCCGACATTTCACTGCAGATGATGCTGGAGAACGAATCGCACGGTCACATTGAACTCATCATTGGCCCCATGTTTGCGGGGAAGACGACGGAGTTGATGCGCCGCGTTCGACGCGAGTTGTTTGCGAAGCGCTCGTGTTATGTCATCAAACACTCCCGTGATGCGCGCTACAGCCGCGAGAGCGTGTCGTCGCACGACAAGCTGCTGCTGGGCGCCACGGCGGCCGTTGCGGAGTTGCGCGAGGTTGGCGATGCGTGGCGCCCGTTCGATGTCGTGGCGGTGGATGAGGGCCAGTTCTTCCCTGACATCGTTGGTTTCTGCAACACCGCCGCCGACGCCGGGAAGACCGTCATTGTCTCCGCACTTGATGGCGATTACCGCAGGCAGCCGTTTGATGGCATCTGCCGCCTCATCCCGCTTGCGGAGTCCGTAAAGAAACTCACTGCGGTCTGCATGGAGTGCCACTGCCGCTCCGCTTCCTTCACGTACCGCACCGTCTCCTCCGAAAAGCGGGAGCTCATTGGCGGTGCTGACATGTACATAGCCGCCTGCCGGACGTGTTTTGTCACCAAGTCGAAGAAAAGGGCGGAAATGGAGGCGAAGGGCTCGGTGCAGACAGTGGACAAATGCTCCGACACCCCCGCTGCGGAGAAGCAGAAGGGCGAGCAACGCGAAGTAGAGGAGGACCCCATCACACCCCCGACAACAATCGCAGCAGCGGAAACCCCACTTTCCGCGAGCGCCGCCCGCAAGCGGCCCGTCGATGTGGATGAAAATGTCCCGACCGATGCTGAACGCTGCAAATCAAAGGCACGGCTGGAGTGTCACTAATTATCTGGCTGCATGCCGCGCATAGACACTAAAATAGATTCCCTCCCCCCGAATTATTAGCATAG
Organism: Trypanosoma cruzi; assembly: GCF_000209065.1. Classification (NCBI taxonomy): domain Eukaryota; phylum Euglenozoa; class Kinetoplastea; order Trypanosomatida; family Trypanosomatidae; genus Trypanosoma; species Trypanosoma cruzi. The sequence continues at coordinate 169,784 of NW_001849492.1, forward strand.
AGAGAGAACAATTTTGTAACACGAGGAGTTTTTCGATGATCGCTTCAACAACACCTATTCCCTTCTTTACTCAACACACACAACAGAACAAAAAGTTTATATTTGTTTCTGCTTAAGGAAGATGAGAAGAACAACAACACAAAAAAAAGAGAGAGAGAGACTTTTTACTGTTTGGTAGCTCACAATGGAATAAGCAACCGCAGGAGGAACAAAAAAAAAAAAAAAAGAGAGAGAGAGAGAGAGTTCTCTTTATCCAAATGGATCAAGCGCAATGAAAATGCGGAAAACGATGTGAGGATCAGCAGTGGCTGCAAAGACATGCTTTTAGATGAGGTGCGAGCCCCCTCCAGAGAAGAATCAACAAAAACGGAGGAAACAAAGGGAGGAAGGCTGGGGACCGAACACACAAGAAGCAGGAAGGGATGTAGGCAAAGCAAATAAGATGATGAAAAGAGCAGGTAATTTGGTCCGTGGCTGCCACCGCATCCATTTGCCTTTTGCCAAATCATATTATTATTTATTTTTTTTTTGATTGTGAGGTCTTGGGTGTCACGCCTGCTTTTTGTTGTTGTTTTTTGGTAGTGATGATTAAGTTTTTTTGTTCCTTTGTTTTTTTTTGGCAGCATTTCATGGATGACGATTTTTATGCCGCTTGTCTGTGGGAGTTGCACTTACGGCCGTGTGCCCCTATTGGAGCATTTCACTTCTTTCTTTCCCTGCTGTTGGTGTTTTATTTTCTTTTCGTGTCACGTTTTGTTGGCGTGTGCAGCGTAGCGTGCCACGCGAGAATAAGCGGGGGAATTGAATGAGACGACCCCACCGGTCCCTGCTCCGTCGGGCGTACAATTCAGAGGGGGGAATCACCACCAATACGACTACTATTAATATTAATACTAATACTACTGCTGCCAATGTGTCCAATGCCACGACGAAATTGCAGTCAAACACTCATCTCTTGGCGGGACAATCAAAAGGAATGCGCAGGCCACCGTCTTCGTCGTTGGGATCCACGGCGGAGAAGAGGGTGATTGAGACACTTCGAAGTGATCTGGCAGCGGCGCAGTTGCGCATTGCGGAATTGCAGCTTAGTCAGTTGGCGGTGCACGAGGCGTTGTTGCGTCGACTGGAGGAAACGGACCGCGCAGCACACAAGACAGCGACGGAGCTGCGTTACACCGCATTGGCCCTGCAGTGCCATTATGATCTGCTCGAGACGGAGTTGCGGCGTGCTTTGGCGTTGGGGCCGCATTCCACAACTACAGAGAAGGAATGTGCGGCTGAGGACATGGAGTTACTTCGCCAAACCGCCATTGAAGCCGCATCGAGAGAAATGGTGCGTAAAAACATTGGATTTCGTGTGGAAAAAGTATCGGAAGAACCAGCGGCGGTCTCAAGAGTCACCAGTGACGTCAATTTATGAGGCTTCTTCTTGTGTAATTGCAGGGCCTACGAGTGAAATGGCTGTAGAGAGGAGGCAGTGGGAAGGGACAGGGGAGAAGCTGAGTCACTACTCATGTTGTTTATGTCACGTATGCTTCTTATTCAGTTGCATCAATTTTCCCTTCTCTTTTCATACGTTTTTGTGTTTCTGTGGGTATGTGGGTGACGTGAAGGTCAAAGTGTGAAGGAAAGTGGTCTGCATGCCTCTCCAACTCATACACAAACACACACAGATATAGACACGGTGGTATATTACTATTACTTTTTGTTGGACACAACTGTGGGTGGGAAAGAAACCGCAGTTTGTGTTTGCATTTCCACATAGACAACAGGCATTTTTTTTTTTATTTATAAGATCAAAAAAAAAAAAAACATCCTTTATGACGTCACTAAAACCGAAAATGACAGTTTCCGCCGTACGGGGCCGCATCCTCGTGACAGCAGAAGACGGTGAGCGGATAGGTCAGTGGGGAGGCACGGAGTGTTTTCTCTCGCGGCAGTCTGGGCTTGGTCCATGTCTTGTTGTCCGCTCCAGTCGTCATAAGCGCCACGAGGGGACATTCTTTCAACTGGTTGGACTCCGACGTGTGTTGTCGACATATGCCATGGAGGGAAAGCTCACAATTATGGTACCGCATGAGCAACGGTTGTGTACCGTGTTTATTGAGACAGTGGCGGATGTGGATGCTCTGAGGATTATGGCTGCCTTGCTACAGGACCGCAGTCATTGGAAAGATATTGAGAAGAATGTGGCGTGCAAAAAGGGTCGAGCGGGACGTGGATCCAAAGCAAACGAACAGGGACTTCGTGATCCAGGCGCGTTTGCCATGCCGGAATGGGATAATAAAGACTTTTATATCGATGATGCTGCTGCTCCTGATGGTAACGATTCTGGCGTGGTCATCAGTGATGGAGGTAAGGTGACAACGCCGACATCTAAAAAGGAAAACATGTACCCCAAAAATACGGTTTCTACACATTCAGAAGTGGACGCGAATTCAATGGCGTCCACAATGGGACGTGGACTGAGTGAAAGGGTGGCACCATCCAAAGAAGGTGTGTCATGGACGGTAGAGCAGGTGCGTGCCGTTCAGTTGGTTCGCACGGGGAGAAATGTCTTTTTGACGGGATCGGCTGGCACAGGGAAAACTGCATGGCTTTTGCATCTGCTGCGGCATGTCTTGTCAGGCACTGAGGGCGTTGTGGCAACGGCTACCACCGGTATTGCCGCTCGTATCATTGGTGGTCTCACAATTTATGCGTTTTCTGGCATTGGCCGAGGTGATGGCTCATTTGAAAAGATTTATCGCCGTGTCAAAAGTCGCCCGGAGGTGGTACGAGCATGGCGGCAATGCAAGACACTCATCATTGACGAAATCGGAGTCCTCCCGGTAAATATTTTTCTGCTTTTGGATGCGATTGCCCGACGAGTACGTAACGAGCCTGATACTCCCTTTGGGGGTATTCAGCTTATTCTTCTTGGTGACTTTCTGCAGCTTCCTCCTGTAGACTCCTCCTCGGCTGTTTTTATGAGTGAGGATCGCACCGATGAAAAGAAACCTGAGTCAAACTGGTGCTTTGACTGTCCTTTGTGGGAAAAACTGCGGCTTGCCGCCGTTGAGTTTCGTCAGAACCATCGTCATGAGAGTGACCCAGTCTTTGCTGCATGTATGGAAGATATTCGATATGGGCGGTATACTCGGCGTGTGGAAGGCCTAATATCGACATGTCTTGGTCGACGGTTGAGCGATCGATTTGGTGTTAAACCTACCGTCATTGTGGCGCGCCGTCAAAGTGCCACAGCGTACAACATGGAACGTCTGCAGTTACTGGACGATGTCAATTTTCATCGTTATGCCTCTGAGGACTACGCCTCAACGCCCGGATACGATTTGGATAAGGAAGTTTCTCTACTGCCTTTGCTTGAGTTGCGTGTCGGGGCACAGGTGGTACTGCTTGCCTCGTTGCCAGATGCGCCGCAACTGTCAAATGGTGACCTTGGCGTTGTCGTTGCCTTTTCTGAGCAGACGCATGGTACGGCGTTGCCGGTGGTGTGTTTTTCAAGCTGCGGTGGGGAGGAGGTGGCGGTGCAGCGCGTGCGGATGGACGTATTGGCGGCAGATGGACGTGTTGTGGCCGCACGCACGCAAATCCCCTTGCAGCTGGCGTGGGCTCTGACGGTGCACCGCGTTCAGGGCATGACGCTTCCGATGGCGCGGGTGGAAATTAACAGGAGCTTTTTTGAGTGTGGACAGGCGTACGTGGCGCTCTCGCGAGTCCGTCGACGGGAGGATCTCGTCATTACGGAGTTTGACCCGAGCGCCGTTCGCGCTGACCCCAAAGCGGTGGCGTTTTACGAAAAGATGTTTCCTCGTGATTCAAAAGCAGCAGCGGGAGGTACCGAGGACGGAGGAGCACTGGTGGAATTAGGGGGCATGGATAAGCGGCTACGACCACACGCTTTCGTGGCGGCGACGAGCACGAAGAAACGGAGGGGAAATGGTGGCGACACGAAAGACACACTGTGGGATGAAACGCCACTCTTTGACACTCCACTGCCTGTCGGTGTGTCCGTGGCGGCGCCTCCGGTGGCTCATGACGCCTTAAAAATGCTTGCCGTTGCCAGCGGCGCCATTCCGCAGCTCACGCAAGAGGGCGAACATGCGGATTTTACTTACTCCCAGGAGCAGCAGCCCGCCCTGCAACACACACTATTGATGGACGATGACTGACAGTATTCAGAGCATTCTGGTAAAATGCACAAATAAAAAGAAAGAAAAGAGAAAAATACAACGATGGCGGGCTCTATTTCTCGTGCGGTGGAGTTTTTTTTTCTTTTTTTCAAACGGGATCGCCGAAAAGATAAGCAACGGAATAAAGAAGGGGGAGAGGTGGTGTGGCTTGCCTTTTGCGGAGTCTTTTTGAATTTTGCTTCATTTCTTCCTGTATTTTCGTTGTTGTTGTTTTGATTGGAGCTTGCCAAACCGTCCCACGGCATTAAGAAGGCGACGGTGTGGTGTGCCCCCACCAGCCATCACGCAGGGCAACCAAAAAAAAAAAAAAAAACGAGGAGGTAAAGTAAAACAAAGAATAACAGGCCAAGATGCCGCAAGACAAGCGTCTTATTGTAACAAAGGCGGTGGTTCACAAAATACAGCGGCTGCATGGGGCTGACACGGAGGCTGCCGCGGCGGAGGGCATCTTCATTGAGTTTGTCGTGCCTCCTGTTGTTGTTTCACAGTGCCCGGATCTGCTCACTGAGCATGTCTTCCAGCTGCCGAATCGCACTTACCCCAGAAACGGCCGTACAACGTGCCTCATCGTCCCGCGTGTTATTTCCCGTGATGCGTTTAAGATTAATAAGCGACATGGGTACTACGACGCCGTTGTGACGGCTGAAGCCATCTGCAAGAGGGACGCCGCGGAGGCCGTGCGTCGGGCAGCACTTGTTTCAAAGACGTTTTCTCATTTTGTTGTGGATGAAAGGATTGTGTCCAAGTTGCCGCCATGTATTCTTGCCGCAGTCACTGCGTCCTTGCCGGCGACAGCGCGGGAAAGAGATGTCGTCTCATCCTCCGCACCAGGGCCAATAACCCAAACGGAGAAGAAAGTTGGCGTGGGTAAACGAAAGGGAGCGAAATTGGCAGAGCCTTTGACGACAACGACGACGACGCACGTACCGGCGTTGCCAAAGACGTCGCGCAAATGCATTACCCCCTTGCGTAACCTTGAAGACCGCACGAGTCTCACATTTCGGCTTTCACAGGGTGTCTTGGGTGGCGTAGTGCGTGTAAAGAACATGGGGCTGTTGACATTTCGTGTTGGCCACGCTGGCATGACGGCCGGGGATGTGTGCGAGAATGCGAAATGCTTTATTTTTGCCTTGAAAAGGGAATTTCCGACGGTATGGAAGTACATTCACGAGTTCACGATGACGTCGGGCGTGACGGAGCCTATCCGCTTTATGGAAGTGCACATTCGGAAATAAAAATAAAAAAAAACATGCACCGCCTCATGTCTGTGGATTTGTACACCAACATGGATGAGCGTGTTAGTTCGTTGGAGTCCTGATGGAGGGGGGGGAAAGGGATAATTTTAAACGGCGCTAAATTGGCACAAGCCCTTCTGTATTTTACTTCAGTGTACGTATAAATAAAAATGAATGCCCGCAACGCACACAGAAACACACCTTTCTCTCTCTCTCTCTTTCTTTCTTTGTGTCTCCTTTTGTCTGATTGCATGTGTGGGCAGGTGGTTTTTACTGCAGCAACAAGAAGAGAACACAAGGAATAAAAGAAAGGAAATTTAAAAAAAGGTAGGGCAAAGAGGTAAAAAAAAAAAAAAAAAAAAATAATAATAATAATAAAGGGAACCAAAAGAGAAAAAAAAAGGAGGGGGGAAAAGAAAGAAGGATTCTTTTTCTTTTTTTTTTTTTTCTTTTGATGTCTAGTGGTGCCACTGCTCGTGAAGGTTCTCTCGGCGTACATCAGCGGTCCCTTGGGCACCTGCCGCAGCCACAACGTCAGGCAGGCGAACAGCAGCACCAACAACATCAAGCAATTCAACAACAACGTCAGTCAAATCAACAACAGCAGCAAAATGCATCCCAGCGAAGCGAGGTGGGTGACACGTACCGCTACCTACTGCGCCACCACGTGCATAGTAAACTTGAGGACATCTTCAGCAATGTACTTAGTGAGCGGCCTGAAGATCCTCTGCATTACATCGTGGAGCACCTGCGTGCCAACGGTGTAAAATCCGCTGGTAAAGATTGCCTTATAGAGACGGCTGATTTCAACAGTCTCAATAGAAGTAGAAATGAAAAACAGCAACCGTCAGAGTCCGCCCCAGCGCAACGTGAAGTGACAACGGAGGAGCGACGGGATAATAAACAGCTGGCGGCCAGAGATCCTGTGGCACAGGAAGTGAAAAGTGAAGGCGTGGTGGAACGACACACAGAGGAAGGGACGCCGATTGAAGAAACAGAACTGCCACGGCCACCGTCAACATTTCTCGGGCTGGTGTCTGCAAATGACACACCGGCGCAAGTAGATCTGGAGGCAGGGACATTTCCATCCAGCTCCCCCAATGTCTTGGCAATCCCTTCGGCTGAACCGCACACACAAACACCGATAACAAGTCTTTGTAGCACAAGAACAAATATATGCGTGATGCGGCCTTCTTCCGCCCTGTTAGCACCGTGGACTTCCGTGCGCAGTAGTCGCAATGATACTCCTTATGGAACAACAGGCTTTCGATTGGGGACAGGCGGCGGGCCCGAGACGACGTACAGCAGCACATGCACGACGGTTCTTGATCGCGATGACAGTACCCGAAGTGATCTCTCAGCGTTCAGTTTGGCTTCAGTAGACATGCAAGACTTTTTACAGGAGTTTCGTAGTGCCAAGGCAGAATGTGTTGGGGTCGAAACGCAGCTGGTGGACCTTGAGATGCTTTCAGAGATACTGCAATGTGTCAATATTCCTATTCCAGAAATCCCGCTTATTGCAGAATTATTTGACGATGTGAAGAGGATTAGTACAATGCGCTACGGTTCCAGTGTGTTCTCGACGGAGGAGGAAACAAGTCAAGACGCAACAACCATACTCACGACTGCATCCGCCGTGTCCTCACGTGCAGCGGATGCCGATTTACGGGACCGAGTGTACTTTGAGGCCTTTCTCGCTCGTATGGCCTTTATGATTCAAGGTCGATATCCAGCCGAAGTTATCCGGGGCACTTTCTATTCCATCTTGGAGTCGGTTGTGCGGAAGGTGCGCCCTGCAGATGGCGTGACTCAACAACACGAACAACAACAACAGAAAAAGAAAACGGGGGACGAACCACGGCGCACAAGCTCCTCGAGTGGGAGCGCCACGAGCAGATTGACCCGTGCGGCCGCCAAGAGCCAATGTAGAACGAGTGGCAACACATTTGTAAACAGCGCGGGAAATAATCTCGCCACAACTCCACACCAAAGTCTTCCGCTAACACAGACATATCCAACTGTGACACAGACAAAGTCCGCACACTGCGCCGCAGCTAACGACGGTCAGCCGGCTGCCGAGTTGTCGCCACTTATGCATGGAGTGTCACTGGCAGTGTGCGTAGAGGAGGGTCTCTGGCGTGGCCTAGGCATCCCCGTAAGCAAGGCGGAGGTGGTAAATGCCCTGTGTCTCCTTGGCATGCCGGTGGATGACAACTACGAATTTCATGTAAATGAATTTGTACGGCTTGTCATGGCGCTAACAGGGCAGAGTGTGTTACACCCCGTCGGGGAAAAGGCATCTTCGTGGTTGCTTTCGTCAGTTGGAAGGGAGAACTCGCTTGTACCACTTAGCGGGTCCTGTAAGGAAGATGGCGTGTAGCAATCAGCAATATGACAGAAGGAGGATATAAACCAAAATGAAATAAAGAATCGGAAGGCATACGTACATGAATACATACATGAATTTTTATATATCTCTCTCCATATATAGTGTACTTGATTTCTCGCCGTGTCTTTCTCACAGTGTAGATGTGTTTCATCGGATTTGAGGAGAGTGGTGCGTGTTTTTGTTTGTTTGTTTGTGTGTGTGCACGTTTTCTTTTCCTTTTTTTTTTACGTTTTTATTAGTTATTGTTTGTTTTTCTTGTCGTTGCTGTTTTTTTTTTTTTTTTTTTTTTTTTTTGCTGCTGTTGGTTTTTGATTTTGTCTTTTGCCATTTGTTTATATTTCTGCAATATACAGTTATATATATATATATATATAGTTAATCTTTATGTGTATGTGTGTGTGTGTGTGTGTGTGTGTGTGTGTGTGTGTGTGTGTGTGTGTGTGGCTCTCGAATATCAATGCTTCCCATTATGACTTTTATCAAAATACTCCCCCTTCTGTTTTTGTAGTGAGCGCGTATGAATGGAAATGGAAAGGCTTGAATTGTGTTTGATAAACATGTCCGGTAATCACAGACTTTCCTTTTGTTTTTTGTTTTTTGTTTTGTTTTGTTTCCAAATGCATCATTGCATGTTGATTTTGTTGTAATGAGTATTTCTTGAAGGGGAAGGAGTGTACGGCTACACGCAAATTTCACTCATTGTGTGATGTCCACACACATATATACAGTGGGGTTGTGTGAGTTACCCGCACAAGGGCTTTTAAGGCCTGTGTACAACGCTTTGTCGTCCAGCGGCATGTATTTGATGCGAGTTGTGCGTATCGACTAACAAAATACCCTGAGCCGTTAAGTAAACGACAAGTTGAAAGGACACGCCATCAACATAAAAAAAAAAAAAAAAAAGGACAGGCAAGGGATGAAATATTCTGTAGGCGGAGGGGCGATCAAATTCTCTACTCTCCTTTTCCTTTTCCTTTTTTTTTCTTTTTTTTTGGCTTTTGTATCTGTGAGGAGAGGAGGGGAGAGGGGGGAGACTCCAGAAAAACTACCGCCACGATGAGGAAGCAGGAATTAATATCTGCCTCATTGTTACTTAGTTTCTATTTTATTATTATTATTATTATTTGCGCTTTACGGTGGCTCCTTTCACCGGCTGCCATTGTCCTGCTATGGATGCCCCTGTTGCCAGTTCTTCTGCTGCATGTGATTTGAGTCACGCGCATCGATTTGTGAAGTTGAGGCAGTTCTTTGCTCACTGTATATATTTTTGGGGTTCGCCCTGGCTTCTCTTCTCTTTCTGCACATGGAGGACGCAGGGGTGTAGAGGGGCACACAAATAGTGAGCATAGGTACTTTGCAGCGCACGCGCGGAGTTTTACAAAAATTTCACTCTTCTCCAATCAGGCACTTGTCGCCGTGCGAATGGCGTGGCAGAGACCAACCGTGTGGGGTGGCAATGGCGGCAGCGGCAGCAGCAACGGTGATTCGCACCGTCGCCTCATTAACGAGGCGGGAGATGATGTATCCGCAACGCCAGCAGGTCCTTACAGCAATGGCATGGGCTACAGTCGGGAGACAGAGCAGCGTGTTGCGAGGATTGTGGCGGAGTATGAGTATAAACTACTGGAGGAGCGTGGCCGGGCGCAGGAGCGAGAGACACGACTGCTGGAAGAATTAAGGCGGGAGAAGGCGCAGGTGGAGCGTCTAACGAATGAACACTCACGGCAAGAGGAAGGGCTGAAGGAAAGTCCAGGGGGACGTCTGGTTTCAATGGAGGAGTACGAGCGGCTTCAGCAACAGCTGAAAGAAACACGTCTTTTGCTGCAGGAAGCGGAGCGCCGCTATCAGCAGGAAAAACGGGAGCTTTTAAACCTGAGAACATCGCAGCTGCGCAGCGAGACTTCAAAACGTGGTCAGGAAGGTGATATCATTGCCCGCGCCATGCAAGTCATGTCGGAGTACGAGGCCGTGGTGCGTAGTAGCGAGGAAAACAGTATTGCGCGCCTCTCGCAACACATGGAAATGTTTGAAAAGGAATGGATCCGTCGTTCACGGGAATTTGAGGAAAAAAAGGCAGCATTTGAAGCGGCCATGATGGAAAAAACGCGACAGGTGCTAGCGGAGCACGAACATGACGTGGAGGGTATCAGCCGCACGTTGCTCGAAAAGACAACGCATGCCCTTTGTAACCACAGCGAATTACGACTGGAGATGGAAAGGGAAGTCATGCGTCATGCCGATATTTTCAAGGAGGAATACAAGGAAATCCTGGAGAAGGAATTTTATGACCGTTGTAAAATGTATGATGAGAAAATTGCAGAAAGAGAGCGTGGTTGGGTAAAGGTTTTGCAAGAGGAACGTAAAAAGATTGTCGCTGCCGAGCAGCTGTCTATAAAGGAACATGAAAAATTGCATGTTCAAGCCCTTGAGGACGCGATGCGGGATCTGTCGCAGTTGCGTGAACAGCTTGTGCGTGAACACCAGGAACAACAGACAGAGGCCATGAAAGATCTTATCACAAGGCGAGAGGACCTGCAGCGGGATCATGAGGAACAGATTGCCAGAATGAACGAGAAGATGCAAGAGATGAAGCAGGAGTGTGCAGCGGTGGTGGGGGATATGCAGAACAAAATGAGGGACTTACATATCCAAACGGCGGCGAAGGAAGCAGAGATGGCACGACGTCTACAAGAAGCAAAGCAGAGGGCAGATGAAGCTGCGCTGGCCAAAGGTCTGGAGGTACGCAAAGAAGTTGAGAAGCAATGGTTATCTATGCTTGAGAAGGAGCGTGCAAAGTACACGACAGATTTGCAGCGGCTGAGCAAAGAGTATCAAAACACTATTGACCGCATGCGTAACGAGCAGGCGGAACGAGAAGGTGCTCTCCTTGCGTCGTATGAACAGCGTGTGGTGCAGGTGGAAGAAGCCGCAGAGCTGCGTTGGAGCGGTCGTGTGGAGGAGGCCATGCAGGGGTTGGAACGCCATATGGAGGTGGTGCAAATGCTGCGCCATGATAATGAAAACATGTCGGCTCGCATCGAACGACTCACGCAGGAGTCGGAACTTATTGCTGCAGAAAAGGAAGGCGCCGTTGGACGCGCGAGGCGGGAACAAGACGTTTTGTGGCATGAAAAGCTTGAAGAGATGCGACAGCGATATGACAAATTACTCGATGAGGCGCTGGGTACTACCGACGATGCGGCTTCCGGGCCCCGTGTTTCCAGGCAAGAATACGAGAAGATGGTGGCTTCTGTGAGGGAGTGGGAGGAGAAATGCGTTGCGTTGAAGCAGCAGTATGATCGGCGAATGGCGCAGGAGCAGGATGAACTTAACGCCGCGTGGGGGAAACGCATGGACGAGGAACGGGCCCAAAGAGCGTCATGGGAGGCGGAGCAGCTGAAACAACTCGCCAAGACGCGTGATGTCTTTTTGCAGGATATGGAGGAAAAGGAAAAGGCATTAGCCGAAACTCATCGGGCGGAACGTGATGCACTTTACCAGGCATTTTTGCAGCAGCAGAAGAGTGAGAGGGAACGCAGTGATGCCGCCATTGCACAGGCCCAACAAGAGGCAAATGAACGATGTGTCGCCGTGTTCAATGAGCAGGAAAAGGCATTTCAGGAAAGAATACGCCTTCTCGAGGAGCGTATTTCTCAGTCTATGGCGGATGTACGGCGGCGTGAGGAGGAAGTGCAGGAGGAGTTTTTGCGGAAAACGGATGAGGCACAACAGAGCGCAATGGATTACATTCGACAGGAACGTGAAGCTTTGCAGACGGCGTATGACAAGAAGTTTGCCGAGTTATACGATGAGCAACAGCGCTGGGAGGTGCAACGCACGACGTTGCATGAGGAGATTACTGGGAAATACGCGGAGCGGTTTGCGAAGGCCAAAGCTGAAATGCAACAACATCTTCCTGCTGTCATGGAAATGATGCTTTCATACCAGGAGCAATGTGAAACCACTTGGTTGCAGGCACGTGGAGAAGAGTTGGAGGTCTTAAATAAAGCAATGTTGGCCTACATGAAACGCATGGAATCATTCAGGGCCGCCGATGCCGCACGTGTGCAGACGCAGGCGGAAGAGAGAATCCGAATGGAGCAAGCAGCTATGGAAGAGCGTGAACGGGCCCTTTATGAAACGATACAGGCGAGACAGGAGAGCGATGAAAAGAGTGTGCTCCAACACGCCACGCAGATGTTGGAGGAACAACAGAGCGTCCTTGCAGAGGCCACATGGAAACGCTCCCAGGAGCAGCAGCAGCAGTGGGAGAGTTTCAAGACAGAATGGCTGCAAAAAACATGGTCTATGGAAGAAGCACACCGGTCGGAGATACAACAGATGCGAAGTGGGCACGAGGTGATGCTGGAGGAAGAACGGCAGCGGTGGCGAAAGGAGTTGGAAAGACAAAGAGCGGAGTTGCAGGCAGATCAACAGAGGCTTGTTGAGCAGCTACGGCAACTAGAAGACGTGCTGACAGGCAAGCATGAGTCTGCAATGAAGGCAGAAAGGCAGTATCATGAAGATATTGTGGTGGAGTTGCGCAAACAACATGAGCGTCATCTTGCGGAAGAGAAACAGCGCACGGAGACTGTGCTGCGAGAGCGTGAGGCGGCCTTTGAATTAGAGCTCCGGCGGTTATTGGAACGTGTGGAGAAGCAAAGCCGTGAGCAACACGATTGGACAAATGAACGTGTGCAGGCGATACAAGATGAGTTTGACGGTATGGTGCGCAATGTGAAGATGGATGCACAGCGTAATCAGGAGGAATACATGAAGCGAGTCGCGGAACTTCAGCAGCGGCACCTAGCTCAGCTACAGGAGCAGGAAATGGCGTTGCGACAGACGTATGAAGAGAGTTTGGGTGCCATGCATAAGGCGATGGAACTGCGGCTCCGTGAGCACCTCACGTTGGACATGGATGTGGAGCAGCGTGTGGAAGAGAAACGAGCTACGCTGCGTGAGGAGATGGAGGCCAATTGCGTTGCGTTCATGGAAGAACAAATGGAGCGAATAAGAGCGGAACAGCAGGCGCGCGAGGAGAAGGCACAAAATATGGAGCGCCTTTACATGGACAATCTTGCGGCGTTGCGAAGTGAAATGGATGAGATGCTTTCGACGCATTTTGCCCAGACGGAAGGTCGTGCACGTGAGACCGCGGAGCAGACACGCATGGAGTGTGAAAATAAATTGCAGGCATTCTTCAGTGTGGTGGAGGAGGAACAGAAGCGCTGCGCCACGTTGGGGGATCAACTCCGTGAGGCGCACGCTCAGATGGATGCGCTGCGCATCACACACGAGGAGCAGAAGTTGAAGGCGTTGCGGGAGTTGCAATTGAAGTATGAAAATGTTTACAAGGAGATGCATGATGCTCTTCGCGCAGAACGTGAGGAATTGGTACGACGTGCCCTCGGCGAGGAGGAGCAGCGATTACTCAAAGAACTCACAACACGCGAAGAGAGGCGACGTCATTACACTGAAACTTCCTCGCCATATGTCACGCCCACGCCAACATTGGGGCGTTACGCGGTGCCACAAGAAGGGACGCCAGTTGCCTCGATACAACAACCCCAAAATTATCAACGTGGGGGAGATGAGTCGTTCCTGCATTCGTGCCTGCGTGCGACCCCGCGCACCCCGTACGGTGGGTCGAATGGCAACAATCGCGCGGACGCGTTTTTTGGTCTGCATGACGAGAAGCTGCATCAGCTGTGGTGCGTGATGGAGTTACCAGAGGCGGAGCAGCAGCAGACATTGCGTCGCTGGTCTCAGTTACCACCGCCACAGCGTGCGTTGGAGATACAGAAGGAAACACGGCGTCTGGAGCTTCAGCTACCCATTCTAGAGGTCGTGACGCGGCGAGAGTTTCTTATGCATCGACTGAAGGAAATAGAGAAGAGCTCATTCAGTAACAACAACAGCAAGAGTGGGAGTTTGGGTAGTGACGCACATGCGGAGGAGTTACGGAAGGAACTGTTACGGCTGACAGAGCACCTAAAGGGTGAGATTCCACGACACGAGTCCATGTACGGCTGTACGTTCCGCTTTCGCGGGGTGCGTTACATGGAGACACTACTTGATCAGTAGTCCTACAGATCACATTGTGTGGGAAAGTAAATATATATAAAGAGGGGATTAAAGGAAGAATACTGAATTGGGAAGAAAAAGAAAATGGAAATACACGCCTTTTTTTTTTGTGTTTGTTTGTTTGTTTGTTTAAAACTCACACACACATGCAGAGGGAGAGAGAGAGAGAGGAAAGTTATTGTTATTTATTTATTTTTTAATATATCTTTACTTTTATTTTTAATCTGTACGCCTTTTTTTTTTTTTTTTTTTTTTTTTTGTTAATCCCATCCCTTTTTATTTATTTATTTTACTATTTTTTACTTTCTTGCTCCCATGTCTGTGCGTCTCCTTTTGTTGTTGTTGTTTGCTTGTGGGTATTTATTTATTTATTTATTTATTATTATTTTTTTTTTTTTTTGGGGGGGGGGGGGAAGGTGGGGGAAGGGGAGAGGAGGGGATTTTATTATTAGAAGACACCTGTAATTGTTGTTGTGGGTGTGTTTTTATCGTTTATTTATATCGTCTCCCCTTCACCTCCTCTATATATATATATTCCCCTCCACCGTCTATTAGTTGCAGTTGACGCTCGCCACTTCCCTCGCGGCAACCGCCCTTCTCTGTTATTTATTTGTTGTTTTTGTTTTTGTTGTTGTTTCTTCGTATTATTTCGGAGATCTGTTGACATGTATGCTTGAAACCTCCTTCTTTTTTTTTTCTCTCTCTCTCTCTCTCTGTCTGTCTGTCTTGTTTGTTTGTTTGTTCGCGTGCAACAGAATATCTCCACGGAGTGTGAAGGGAGATGGAGGGAGGCGGTTTGGGCCCAAAGACGGACGTGACAATAAATGTTTCAGGCACCGTGACGTTACCGCTGCACCTACAGGCGCTGGAAACTCTTGAAGACCCCGTGCTGCAGGCAGAGATCATGAAGGAGGCCGCGCGCATCGCGATTTCTGAGAAACTCAGTGGCTTTGATAAGATGCATATCACCGCTGCACAGAGATGTGGCAATCCGAGCTGTGAGGCGAAGCTTGAATTTTCAGATCTCTGCTGCGCCATTGCAAATTTGCAGCACGCCTACGAGCACGCCATGGGGTATTTTCTTAAGATCCAGCAGCTTATCGACAAGAAAAGGACGCAGCTACAGGAAGAGAAGCTGAAGAAATCTGAAGAAGAAGAAGAGGAAGCGGGTCCTGAAGACGTGCTTGCAGCTATTCATCAGTTGATTCGAGACGCGCTGGACGGTCCAGGCGAAGCACCTTTTGCGTCAGTCATTCGTGAATCCGCCCACAAAAACACGACGGTAGCAGCAGGATCCATGGCTGATGGTGATGATGGTGACGGGGCAGCAGATTATTATGACGAAATGCATAATCCGGAGGCAGAGGGCTACGCCCCGTTGTTGGATCACGCCGACACCGGATTGAGAGAGGAAGTGGAGGAAGAAGAGGAAGCAACGATAAAAACCGAAAAAAAGGAGGGTCTGAGAGACAACGAGACGGCAGCCGCTGAAAGATAAGGCATATATATATAAATATATTGTTTCAATTGTTGGTTGTGGTTTTTCTTCGCGTGTGTGTTGTTCTTGTTGTTGTCTCTTTGTTTGTTTGTTTGTTTGTTTTGGTGCTTTTTTCTTGGACATGCATTCAGTGTACTTTTTTTTGACTGTTCTTTTACGCCTCCCAAAAAGCTTGTGGGAAAAATTGGCTCTTAATGTTTTCTGACGAGTTTGTGACTGCCTTTTGTTTGTTTGTTTGTTTGTTTTTCTTGTTTTTGTGGCTTCACTGTATTTTGGTGATGACTGCCAGTGGCCAACCACTGACTGCGGCGCAGTCGTATGTGCATAGTGAGTTTTGCACAGAGAAATTATTTCCATTGTTTCTAGGAAGAGGTGTAGGCAAGCTGCTCCTGGAGACATGCTTCGTGGTATGACAGCCTTTCTGGAGGCCGTTGACGAACGGGCAGGGCAACTTGCGCGGCAGCAGGCGGTGGGGGAGGAAGCGACATCGCTGGAGGTGGAGATGGAAAAATCGGAAGAAAAAGAAGAAGGCAATGAGGGGAGATCGACAAACGGCATGTATGCAGCGGGGGATGATCCTGCACCACATGCGTTGGGGAGCCAAGTGTCTTTACCGCCGTTTCCAGCCCAACCCACGGAGACGCACGGCAGCAAAAATAATGGAGGCATGGCGCCATCAAAAAAATCAACGGCGGCCGCGGTTTCACCGGAGGACGAAGGCGGTTTCTTACAGGGGAAGTGGAATCACGTTGAGGAGGGAGCGACGGCGGCAGCAGCGGCGCTAATGATTCAACGAGATCTTGAGTCTTCGCTCCTGAGGCGAAAAGACGAAGAGATTGATGTTCTTGCACAACAAGTTCGGCGTCAACAGGCAACGGCGGAGGCCGCACGACAAGAACTGCTGCAACGTTCGCTACAGGTGCATCAGTTGGAGGAGTCACTGCGCGCCGTCAGGGCCCGCTTTGACGAGCACAAGTCAAAGTCTCGCCGATTACTGGAGGACAAGCAACGAGAGTACGAAGAGCTTTGTCGCCGTGTTGAGCAGCAGGAAAGGAGAAAACATGCGCCAGGTAGTGCCGAAATGGACAATTACCAAAATAGTAAAGACGTGGCAGCACGGCAGCGTGAGGAGGAGTTAGCAGGCACGATTGCTTCCTTGAGGCGAGAGCAAGAGCGACTCGAAGCGCAGATTGCGGCTGGTCGTCGCGAAGTGGACGCGGCACACGAACAACGAATTGCGGTCGCACAACAGTTGGAATTTATGCAGTTGGACTTGCGTGGTGCACAGGAGGCTCTTGAGAGTGAAGTGACGGCACACCAGCGAAGCAAGGCGTTGCTGCAGGGACGGCAGCGGGAGTTAAATGAGCTGCGGGCAGCAGTAGAGAAAAATGGTGGAAGCTTCACTGCAGCCGGTGCCCTTATTTCATTCCGTGGCGATGATGCTGGTTCGCGCGACAATTTGCTTCTCTCTCGTCAGCTTCTCGAGAAGCAGAATGCATTGGAGGCGGCCATGCGAGATGCGGCGGAGTGGCGGCGACGTTGCGAGCGTGCGACACTTCGGCTTGAGGAGGAGCGTACCACACGCGTAAACATCACAAATTCGCAGCAGCTGACGCGGGACGCGGCGGATTTTCGTCCGATTTCTTTCCGACGTCTGACGTCCACAGGCAGGTTGACGATGTTAGTAGTGGATTTGATAGCCACAGTGGACAACATTGCCATTCGTTTTGGTCGACTCCTGCGACGGCAACC
Source organism: Trypanosoma cruzi (assembly GCF_000209065.1). Lineage (NCBI taxonomy): Eukaryota > Euglenozoa > Kinetoplastea > Trypanosomatida > Trypanosomatidae > Trypanosoma > Trypanosoma cruzi. The sequence continues at coordinate 186,938 of NW_001849492.1, forward strand.
TGTTCTTCGCCTTATCGCAGCGTTTTACATGCTCTTTTTACATGTATGGTTTCTGATGGCGTTGATGGTGTTTGGGAGAAGTGCGGATATTTCAATTTTGAATAACAAAACCCCTTGAAGGATAGTATGAAATAGTGGAATTTTTTTTCTTTTCTTTTCTTTTGGTTTTGTCTTCTTCTTCTCCTTCCCTACCCCTATTCCTCTCCATTTGTACACAGATATATATATAAACATATACATCTATGCATGTATGTATTCATGCTCTTCTTTTTTTGATAATTTTTTTTTATATATATATTACACAGCGTGTTTGTGTCAGGTATGATGCGCTTCTTTTGTATTGCATTGGATTCCTCCCTCTTTTTTTTTTTTTTTGCAACTTTCACAGGCTGCCTGGAGTAGCGAGTGAAGTGCGCCCCCTCCCTGCCTACTTTTCTTTCGATTCATTACCCACATACACACAAATAAAGAAAGGCACGGCAAATGGAGCTGATAGACCCTGTCATTCCCTCCTCAGATTATGAAGTGCAACAGGGGCTGCGTTTACTTGAAGCCCCGATTCACGTGTTTGCAGAGACAGCCGCAGAACGTCGTTACCGTTTGCTCAAACTGATGATTGAGGGCGGTTACAGAAGTCTTGAGGAAATTCGTAATAAACGGCTCATGGCCCCCGCATCACTGCCTCTTTCGCAGGGTGGAAGAAGGGGTCATAATGCGTCGTCTCTCCCATTTGTTTCTGTGAGAACCAAGGAGGAGTTTTCGCTGGCATCACCGGCGCTGGTAGAGCGGCGCCGGGCATTGCTGCCATTGACAATGACACGTGCAGAACGTCGTATTGCAAATCTAAAGGAGGTGTTTGTGGCATCTTCAGCCGTAGTTCGACCCACCCATCAGACGGCAGTGAATCAATTGAGACGTATGCGTCTGACAAAGTCCGTCCGCAATGTCAAGATGGGGTATGGGAGTGGCAGTAATGGTGGGAATGCGTCATCTTCACTCGTGGGGACTCTTTGTATGCCGCTCACATCATGCGCCGCTGTGCCCATGTTGCCGCACACCGTCATCACCGGCGCAGCTGACGGCGTCGTGACCCTTTGGAATACGGATGCTTGTCAGCCGCTTGTGAGTGTCTCTAGCTGCGACAGCGGTTGGGGACAGGTCCGGCACCTCGCTGTGCATCCGGCAGCACCCCTGGTTTTTTCCACCACCATGTTTGACTACACCATTGCCGTGTGGCGTATTACAGGGGAGTCGTTTGTTGATGGAGATGATAATAAGACTAATAACACCGTGGTGAGTGCCAGCAGCGTGAAACATTCTGCTCGTGTTGGTCTTGAGCGTGTAGATAGAAGTGAGGAACAGCATAGTGCATGCATTCAGCGCCTTGCTGTGGATCCTACAGGCTCATTACTTGCCTCTACAAGTGATGATTCCACTGTGTGCCTCTGGGATGCTGCTGCCTTTTTGCCCGCGGGGAAACTGCGGCATCTGTTGAAGCAAGATGGATATGAAGCGGCGTGCGGGACCCTTGATGTCTGCTTCCATCCCGATGGCTCACTCCTCTCCACAACAGACAAGGCAGGCCGTGTGGTAACATGGGATGTAAGAAGTGGAATGGAGGCTTTTACAACGGCGGGAAAATATGGTGGTCATTTAAACGCCTGCACTTGTGTTTCATGGTCGCCTTGTGGAGTCCGTTTTGCATCTGGGGGTGCTGACAATGTTGTGCACCTGTGGGACGCACGATATTTGTCACGCGGAGCGGCAGAGGCACCGTGCATCTTGGTAGGACACGAGGACGTCGTTACGTCCGTGTCGTTTTGTGCCAACCCTGTCTTTTCTGTTCTTCCCTCCGCCGTTATTTCGACATCGCTGGATGGCAGCGTCCGACTGTGGGACACAGACACCGCGGGTGTGTGTCTGCATGTGCTCCATGGCCCCTTCCCCGTGCGAGCGCAATGCCGTCCAGCTGGTGGTACGGGGAGTGCAGTGCTGACCGTAGCGCATGGAAAGTATTGGTCCATGTGGGACATTATCGCGGATGGTGAGGAGGTTGAGGTGATTCCCACGGAAACGGAGGCGACGTCGACCATGGCAGCCGCCCTTCTGCGGCACGGCGTCGTGCCAGAGGAGGATGAGGATGAGGAGGAAGATGAAATGATGGCTCTGCGTAATGAGGGTAAAATGGCAGCAAACGATCCCGAGGTGTCATCGTTGAGTGACAACAACATGGATGATGACGATGACGACGAGATGAGTTTCCTGAAGAAGAAATGAGAAGAGATTTCAAACAAAAATAGATTTAAGAAAAAAAAAAAATGTGTGTGTGTGTTTTTGTGTGTGTCCTGCCTGATGGGGTGAACAGGGCCAATTATTCTTTTGATCTCCAACCGCGCTGTGGCTGACGGTCTTTCTTTCTTCACCACAATTTCTGTCACTCTCCAATGTATACAGTGTAGTTTCTGACTTGCTCTCCCACACCATCCCCGCCCGGCCGTGGGATGTCCGTCCCCAAAGCGGCTTTGATGCAAATATTTGACCTGTACGACACTGATCGTGCCGGTTGGATCCCCACCAAACGTATTCCTTACGTACTGCGAACCTGCGGGATGATCTCTACACAAACGGAGATGGAAACTCTACTCCATGATCACTTTGCATCCTGTGACACCGTGACGCGCAGTGGGTTTCAGAAATTCTTGGAGCAAAAGGACATCCTCAAGGCGGAGGATTTTAGCTCAGAGAAGGAATTGGCAACGGCATTTCAGGTATTTGACTCACGTGAATCCGGGGCACTCACGTCGGATGAGGTGCTAACGATTCTAACCCGCATGAATGAGAAGATTGATGTGGACGCATATCATCGCGTCATGGATGGGCTCGAGCTGAACGAGCAGGGCATGGTGGAAGTCGCCCAGCTTGCGGCACACATGCTGCGCTCTGCGAATGAATACAAGCTTACCGTGCAGCAGGTTCTTGAGGAGCTTGCAGAGTAACAGTACAATTTAGGCGACACGAGCCCCATTGTGTCCGGGTGTGCAGCACATTATACACGGGCCTGTCGACGTTATAAATATCGGGATTTATGTTTTTTTCCTGTTTTTTTTTGTCGCTTTTGTTTCACGTGCCATGATGCTCCCATGCTTGCAACACGATCACATTCTCCACTTTTCTTCACTCTTGGCATTTATCTGTTGAAACTACCACTGTTTTTTTCTTTTTTTTTGTTTTTACTTTTATCTGTATCCCATGTGAAAGCCTCCAAATATACATATTTATTTTATTAGAGGCGACACAAAGGGTGGGGAAAGGAGGAAAAAAAGAAAAAAAAGAGCCGGTAACATCTCAAAACAAACAAGAAAAAAAGCAAACAACAAAAAAGGGGGGGATGGCCCTTTCCACGCACCGCTCAGTGCGGGTGTCACCAAGCGCCGCTGAGGAGTGGATGATGTCGCTCACCGCCCAAGGTGCCATTGGCACAGTGAACCCCGAGAACCCGTCTTCTGTCGTTTCAGCCATCCGATTCCTTTTGCAAATGTCTATTGAGCTCGATAAACACGGGAATTATGTCGAGAGCGTCAAGTGCGCAGAGTCCGCGTTGCTGCTACGTCATGTCAACGAGGCGACCGTGACGCCGCTGCTTGCGCCTCTTATTGCAGAGGAACTCATTCCGCGCGGCCGCAGTAGAACCGTGGACCAGGCGGAGGATCTCGTGTTGTGCTGCAACAACCACGCCGTGGCTGCATTCAACGAAAAACAGTTTTTGGCAGCCGAGTTCTTTCTCGGAAAGGCGCTTTTCCTGACGGATTTGCGTGGCAAGGATGAGGCAAATTATTTTATTGGCGCCGAGTCCCGAAGGTTGCGGCTTCGCGCAGCGACGCTGAATAATCTCGGCTGTATGGAGAAGCGGCGGCAGCGGCTAGAGGAGTCACTTGGGTACTTGCGACAGGCTGTGGAACTTGAAGTGTCACTGGACACCACTTCGCGTGGGTCACCGTCGACATATTTGAACCTTTGCACGGTGCTGAATGAATTAAGCCAACACCACGAAGCAGTGAACGCGGCAGAGAACGCCATTGCAGCACTTGAAGAGCAAATGTCGCGGCAGAACAAGGAACAATTGCCAGTGTCCGCCATGATGCTGGTGGTCGGCTTGTACAACTTGGGCGTCTCGCTTGAGCACCGCGGTCGTGATGACGACGACTTCAAGGCCCGTGCCGCATACAATCGTGTCCTTGAGGTGAGCCGGAGGCATTTTGTGGACCCCAATTGTCCCACCGTTGAACTGGCAATGGAGGCCGTGCGTCGCATGCATGCGGAAACAGCATTTCATGTGGATCGAGTGGAAGCAAAATCGCAACGAAGAAAAAAGCTGCCCTCCGATCCGACACGACCGTTAAAACCGTTGTCACAAGAAAAGGAAGAGCAGAATTTGGTGCAGACACTTCCAAAAGATTTGCATGAAGCGCCGGAGAAGTCATGGCCACAGTTGCAACAGCAGCCACCGAAGGTTCCAATCTCACCGTTGGTTCCCGTCACCGAGGCTGTAGCTTATGCTGCTTCACAGAGCCAAAGCATTCATTCACGCATATCATGCCCGGCGTCGGAACGCTCCGTGGTTTCCGTGCCGTTTGCTTCTCCCGTGACTTCTTGGAGTGGAGGTGCTCCTTCTTCACTCCCGAGCGTGGGGACACCCGCATCTCTCCGCAGCGCCTCCGTACCGATGCAGGCACACACAGTGCCTGGTCCTGCGGCTCCGCGTGCGGTGGCCTCATCCCGTGTATCCATCGCATTTCATGCGGATATTCCCACCGCTACAGGACAACGAAGCTCACTGTTTCAGTCACAGAGACTCCCTAGCGGCGATGGAAAGCAACCCCTTCCACGGCCAGCGGTGCTTGCACCAATAGTTCGGGAGGCTGATTCGACGCCGACTACAACCAACACCGCATCTAAGGGAGAGCAACGTCTAAGCCTTAGTTCTGTACTGCAGCCGAGGCCTTCTCAAAAAACAGCTGGTTCATTTGATTCCGTCACGGCAAGTGGAGTTTTGAATCCATTTGCTCGCCGCGTCTTTGGGAATGTTGCGTCGCAGGATCAACAAAGGAGAAGCTCGGTGTTTACGTCACTGCGAAGTGTGACAGGGTCAGAGGCTCAAGCGATGGAGAAACACGTGCGAAGGTCTATGTTACAGCAGTCAAAGGCGGAAGAGGCAAAACGGAGAGCGGATGTCCCTGGAAGGAGAGGCAGCGCAGCCGCCAAGGCAAAGGAACGGGAACAAAAACGTCTTGCCAGAGAAGAAGCTCGAAATGATGCGGAAATGGCAGAAGTCTTGTACGAAAAGTTTGTGAATGGGATGCGTGCAGATAAACTGAACCGGTGCCATTCTGCTGCCATACAAATTCAGCGCATATGGCGTGGATGCCTAGCCCGTACGCTTTTGTATCTGATGGTGGTTGCGGCTCGAAAGATACAACGTGTATTCCGCGTGTATCTCGTCAAGCTCATCGCCACACGTCGCGCAGAAGAAGAACGACTTGCTAAAATTCAAGCCGAACGAGAGAAGCAGGAAATGGGGGCTGCCATTGTGTTGCAGGTACGCGTACGGCAATTCCTTCGACGGTTAGAAATTCGGCGGGCCTACTTCGCGCGTAAGATGCGGCGGTACTACTCCGCACGGCGGATTCAACGGGGGTACCGAGCCTATTTGAGATGGAAGGAAGAAACCATCGCAGCCCTTATGGAAGCTCAACGCTTAGAGGAGAGAAGAAAGATGCAATTAGCTATGAATGCTGCCCGGCGCATACAATGGGCATTTAAACGCTATTTGAGACGAAAAGAGGAAATTAAGGCATCTGAGTTGCTGCTACGAAGTGAACGGGCGGCAGCAAAAATACAAGCCCTGGTACGTGGGGTTTTGGCTCGGGCTTGGTTCAGTTACTACAAGTTGTACCGCCGCCAGCAGGAGCTGAGGTCGGCGGCGAACCAAAAACGGATCATCCTCATTCAAGCCTGTGCTCGCGTCCTTCTTGCTGTTCAACTCCGCCGTCTCAAGGAGGTGGATCTTTTGCATCGTCTACATCAGGCTGCGTTAAGACGAGCAGCGACGAAGATTCAATGCCAATGGCGTCGCCGTGTCGCTCGTATTAAGTTTGAGCGTTTGCTTGCTGAGCATGAAATGCGAATGCGACGTGCAACTAAGATTCAGCGGTGGTACGCGACGTGCGTTTTGCGTCGTCGATTCCTTGAAATACATGAACGCAATCGCCGTCAAGATGCGGCTGCAAAGATTAAGCAGTGGTACCATGATCGCAAGTTGCATATAAAGGAAAAGGAGGTAGCCCGATATCACGCCTACTTGGCCCGCCGACAGCGTCTGGCGCTTCTCCAGGCACAGTCTATAGTTTTGCTGCAGGCTTGGGGACGTTGTTTCATTAGTACCGTGCTTGTTCGGAGTGTGAGAAGCTCCTTTTTGCGTTTCACATTGTATACGGAAGTGTTTCAACGTATTGGACGTGGTTATGCAGGTCGTCGACTCGCGTGCCGCATACGTTGCCGCCTCCTTTATGAATCCAGGATGCGCGTGGAGGACCACCGAAGGACGGTAGCCGCCTGCGTCGTACAACGCGCATGGCGCTGTGCCATGGCAAAAGACACTGTGGAACAGTTGCGGCGACGCCATGCAGCCAGTGCGTCTATTGCTAAGCATTACAGAGGATACGTGTGTCGCAAGGAACTTGTTCGACTTCGTGAGGCCAAACGGTTGGAGAAGGAAACACGTGCGGTTCTTGTTATGCAACGAGCCGCGCGTCAGTTTCTCCAGCGGCTGGAGCTCGTTCGACTTGACAGGTACCACCGAATAAGAAGGCAAAAGAAACTTGCCCATATGCGACGTGAGGAGGCTGCCGTAACTTTGCAGGCGGCTTGGCGTGGACGTGCGACACGAATGGCACTTGAGCGCGAAAGAAAGTCGTTAGAGGCGCTTGTGGTGCATGTTGTGAAGATCCAACAAGCCTGGCGAACACGTAAGTTCCGCCGGAATATTAATGCGGAAGTGAAGCGGCGCTCCTATGAACGTATGTCTCGCTCTCGGGCTGCTCTCACGGTACAGTGTTTTTGGAGAAAAATGATGGCCGCAGAGGAAGCTGCCCGATTGCGCGAGTTGAGCCGACTTCGTCAGGCGAAGGCGGTTGTAATACAGTCCTGGTGGCGCCGTTTTTTGGCGAAGTGGGAACTCGAGACACTTCGAAACCAACGAAGAGAGGAGATGGCGCTCCAACTTCACTACATGGAGAGGTGGGAGAATACAGTGACACTTGTCAACACGGCTCTTCGTGTTTGCTTGGCTCAGCAGCAGCTGTTAGCTCGCAAACGCAAACAACTTCTCACGCTCTTAACGGATAAGGAAAGGGAACGTTTTTTGAGTCGAAATGGAGCCGCCATTAAAATACAGGCAGTGTACCGCGGCCACTATGAGCGAGTCTACGCGCGTGGAATTAGAAGAGAAAAGGAAGAAGAAGAACGCCGAAAACGCCATCGTGAGGCTCTTGAGAAGCGTAGTGCGGTTATCATTCAATGTGCGTATCGATCGTGGAGGGCCATTCGTGAGGCCAATGCTCGGCGTGCCGCAAAGCGCGCAAAGGCGCTGGAGGAGGAAATGGAACATTTAACCACAGTTGATCCGCATGAAGTGGTTAGACAATTATTCTGGGTGTATGAGTTTACCACAAGGCGTGACTTGGCAAAGATTTCTCTTGAGAACTCCAATGCGCGTCGCAGAGCCGCCAAAGTGATTCAGAGGGGGATTCGGCAATGGCTTGCCAGAAGGCAGTTGGCGAAATTGCGCCGCGAGAAAGCAGAAACACATGCGGCGAAAACAATCCAAGCCTACTGGATCCAATACCGGTCGCGGGAGATGCAAAAGTCCTCGGAGAGGGAGTGTCGGGCGGCCGTCATCATTCAGGCACACTTTCGTGGAAACTTGGTCCGGCGGGAGTGGGAACAATTGCGAAAGCAGATGGCGTATGAACAGCAGCATAAAGTGCTCGATGAAGAAATTTACGATCGGGCAGCCACCAAACTTCAGTCCTTCTGGCGACGAATTTGGGCGCAGCATATGGCCGAGCAACTACGAGAAGAGAGGAGAACGATCAAAGTGCAGCAAGTTTTGGACGAGGCCGCCAGCACAATTCAACGTGCATACCGGCACCACAGGCAGCGTCGTTCCATTGCGGGGTCAAAGAATGTAATCTAGTGGGTCAGTTTTTTTGCTGCTGTTGTTGTTGTTGCCCCGTTTTCGCTGTGCACTTTTCCCTTTTTACATCTGATGTTGTTGTTGTTGTTTTTCTTATTGTTTGTTTTTTGCCATCCATGTTTCCAAATTATGTATTATGAGAATAGAAGGAAGAAGCTGTTTTTTGTTTTGTTTTGCTTTTTGGGTGGCTTTCGGTGGTTGCCTGAAAATTTAAAAGAAAATAAATGCACAAGGTAAACAATGAGGGGAAAAGGGAGGGACGAAGATGAAGAAGCGGAAGTTGGATGCTGCCTTCCTTTCTGTCTGTCTCTCCCTCTCTCTTTTATTTATTTTTTTTTTTTCATCCTTTTCTTCTCTTTTTCATGATGTGTGGAAGCGGATTTATTACTGGCATCTCGGTGTGTTCCCCCTGAAGCTTTGCCTATTGGACTCCTTTTTTTTTTTTTACTTATATGTATTTGTTGCTGCTTGCTCGGTGTGCATACATGTTACACCTATGAATCTGCTCGCCCCCTGTTCAGTAAGTGTGGGAGACAATGTCAGGTGTGGCACCGCATCGACGCTTTGTCTCGGTGGAGCTCCCTTTTTGCCTCCCTGTGACCACAAGAAGGTCTCCCATATCGGATGGCAACGGGCTAAAAGAGGAGGAGCGTCGAATGGTGGAGGCCTTTGTACCGCCATCATTTTTACGTCCTACCCTTGATGAGATCTTTCCCAGTTTTGGGGAGGGAACAGGAAGGGAAACGGCGAAGACTCCAACGGGGAGTGTAGCAATTGGGAAGAAACAGTTTAAACACCGAGCGGCGATTGCCTCTGCGTCGGAATACTACACGGGTGAGGTCTTTTCTGGCTGGCGTCCACTGGACTTTGAGGCAGAAGCAGATAACATGCAAGCAAAGGACAGCAAGCAAATTCTTTTGGGACTTACGGGCGAGGAGGGAAAGTGTGAACGAGAGAAAATGCTGCGTGAGTCGTTCCCTTCATTTACGCCACAGGTTTTACTTCAAGGGTTCTATAGAAACGATGTACTTCTGGAGGTGACGCGCACTCGGCGCGTGAAGCGGTTACGGGATCCCGTCAGTGGTCGGGTTGTGAAGGAGATGTTTCTCCAAGAGGATGAGGGCTCCAGCCAGTCGAAGGCGACGGTGGTGGGCGTGGTGTCGCGTGAAGTAGACCTTGTTCGGCCCGCCGACTTTTGTTTCGGCCCTTTTTCAAAAGATGTTTTGGCGGCTGCGCCGGCGCTCTGCAGCGGGAATTTATTTCCGCCGGCGCATTTTGTGGCGGAGAAGAATCCGTTTGAGGTCGAATGTGATTTCGGCGGTCACTTTCAACTGGAGGTTTCAAAGCCGCCAGGAGGTGATGTCACCCGAGACGATAAAGAGGAGGGGCCGTTGGAGTGGGACTTTGAGGTCATGCCTACGTTGTCCGTCATGGCCACCGACTCTAGCATTCCACCCCCCATGCTCCCCGCACAGAAGGATCTTCTACGCCGCCTGAATGGCGGGGATGCCGAGAAGGAATGCGTGGAAGTACGAACCACGAAAAAGCTCCTGGAAGAGCGTCCTGTATGGATTGCGCAAGAGCTTTTGGACGCCGTTCTTCAGTCTGGAATTTGCCCGCGCAGACACATCAACAAAAAAGCCATGTCATGTCTGACTTATTTGATTAAGAATGGCCCTTTTAGCAGATTGCGCATTAGGATTGGGTTTGACCCTTACGCCAGTCACAAAACAGCCTCGCTGCAGCGGATTGTGTTGAAGATCAATCGCCGTTCGGAACTAGGCACACTACTGCGTGACATCAGCCGCGTTCCTCATATCGCGGACGTTCTGGGGGAAATAGAAAAAAAACACGCTCAAGCGACGGAAAACGCCGATGCAAAACTCTTGAATGTTTTGCCGTGCCCTTCCCGGGGTTCATTTATTGCGAAACTCTGCGAGCTCATTCAAGATGGAAGGCTTTACGTCGCCATTCAAATTGTTGATCTGAGTGACGATGCGTTTTTGAGAGATCTGCTTCTGAGGGTGCCGCCGGCAACCGACATGCCGTTAGAGCAGCGGAACTGCAGAAACGGGTGGATAGGAGAGGCCGGCTACCATCGCGTTGCGGCCTATATCACAGAGTCACTTTACAACTTGATAAAAAATGAGGTGACACCAGCGCTTGAGAGCCGCGAAAGGAGCGAGGGCCCTACGAGGCTGACTGAAAGACGGCGCAGCGAAGGCAGCTCGACCCCATCCCAGTGTGAAAGCAACACCGACAACGATGAAGAGGAAGAGGATGAAAAGGATGCCGATTCCCTTAACAGCGCCGCTTCGGCAGCTCTTTAGCTGCTTTGTCTGGCGTTTTCTGCCTTTTTCGCTCTCGTTTCTTCCTTTTTGTTGCATCCCCACCCCCCGCTTCTTGCCTTCCCGTTACCTTCACCGGAAAAATTATCAACCAAATTCAAATTTTTTCTCCTCTTTAATCTTGACCTGTCACCGTCGCCTGATAGCAACAAAAGGGGAAAAAAGGCAGATGTCTGCTGCAGCATGTGGCGTGCATAGCCAGGAACTGAAGGACACACATATACCCAACAAAAGCACACGCACCACAAGGTTGAAAAAACATAAGGCAGGTGTGACAAGAGCCCCAAGTCCCTGATAATGCGGGACACATCATCATGGTGCCGGGGTCCTGCATCCTGCATTGTCGGGAAAGTCAAGAACCAGTGGTTTTTCCCTCATGGAATTGCTGTTGGCGCGGGGCGGACAGCATCGACCAGCGCCCGGACCAGCCGCGCATTACTGGTGCACATCGCGGCACCATGGGGCTTTGGTGGCGCGCGTTGCGGTTCCGTCAGCAGCGCCATCCGCACCATGTTGCTGCCGAGCGGGGGTGTGGAACGCCGCCGGCCCCACTCTGGCGAAGCTTCTGGCGCTGAGCATGAAGCGGGATGACGAGAATGCGTTGCATTGTGTGATGGGTGGGACGGCGACGCCCCGCATCCTGAAGCCACTGGCCTCAGCCTGCCGGGTTTCCGGCACCACGGGGCCGCTTGCACCTGTCGAGGCAGCGGTGCGTCCGCTCTCGTACGTGAGGGGCTGCGGGCGGAAGCGGGACCGGTCCTCGCCGCCGGCATTGGGGTGGCGCAAGCGGCCGTCCATTCAGAGGCAGGAATGAGACCGGCGTTTTTGTTGCTGTACCTCCCTCCCTCCTCTGCGAAGAGTGTGTCGGCGGAGGAATTTGATGGGCCGTTCTGCGCGGACGGGCCAAACCTGACGGGCGCAGGCGCCAACGCACACACGGAG
>NW_001849493.1:0-5973 GCF_000209065.1 Trypanosoma cruzi
TGTATTCATGTATTCATGTATTCATGTATTCATGTATTCATGTATTCATGTATTCATGTATTCATGTATTCATGTATTCATGTATTCATGTATTCATGTATTCATGTATTCATGTATTCATGTATTCATGTATTCATGTATTCATGTATTCATGTATTCATGTATTCATGGACTCATGTATTCATGGATTCATGTATTCATGTATTCATGTATTCATGTATTCATGTATTCATGTATTCATGTATTCATGTATTCATGTATTCATGTATTCATGTATTCATGTATTCATGTATTCATGTATTCATGTATTCATGTATTCATGTATTCATGTATTCATGTATTCATGGATTCATGTATTCATGTATTCATGTATTCATGTATTCATGTATTCATGTATTCATGTATTCATGTATTCATGTATTCATGTATTCATGTATTCATGTATTCATGTATTCATGTATTCATGTATTCATGTATTCATGTATTCATGTATTCATGTATTCATGTATTCATGTATTCATGTATTCATGTATTCATGTATTCATGTATTCATGTATTCATGTATTCATGTATTCATGTATTCATGTATTCATGTATTCATGTATTCATGTATTCATGTATTCATGTATTCATGTATTCATGTACTCATGTATTCATGTATTCATGTATTCATGTATTCATGTATTCATGTATTCATGTATTCATGTATTCATGTATTCATGTATTCATGTATTCATGTATTCATGTATTCATGTATTCATGTATTCATGTATTCATGTATTCATGTATTCATGTATTCATGTATTCATGTATTCATGTATTCATGTATTCATGTATTCATGTATTCATGTATTCATGTATTCATGTATTCATGTATTCATGTATTCATGTATTCATGTATTCATGTATTCATGTATTCATGTATTCATGTATTCATGTATTCATGTATTCATGTATTCATGTATTCATGTATTCATGTATTCATGTATTCATGTATTCATGTATTCATGTATTCATGTATTCATGTATTCATGTATTCATGTATTCATGTATTCATGTATTCATGTATTCATGTATTCATGTATTCATGTATTCATGTATTCATGTATTCATGTATTCATGTATTCATGTATTCATGTATTCATGTATTCATGTATTCATGTATTCATGTATTCATGTATTCATGTATTCATGTATTCATGTATTCATGTATTCATGTATTCATGTATTCATGGACTCATGTATTCATGGACTCATGGACTCATGGACTCATGTATTCATGGACTCATGTATTCATGTATTCATGTATTCATGTATTCATGTATTCATGTATTCATGTATTCATGTATTCATGTATTCATGTATTCATGGACTCATGGACTCATGTATTCATGTATTCATGGACTCATGTATTCATGGACTCATGTATTCATGTATTCATGTATTCATGTATTCATGTATTCATGGACTCATGGACTCATGTATTCATGTATTCATGGACTCATGTATTCATGTATTCATGTATTCATGGACTCATGTATTCATGGACTCATGTATTCATGTATTCATGTATTCATGGACTCATGTATTCATGTATTCATGTATTCATGTATTCATGTATTCATGTATTCATGTATTCGTGGACTCATGTATTCATGTATTCATGTATTCATGTATTCATGTATTCATGTATTCATGTATTCATGGACTCATGTATTCATGTATTCATGTATTCATGTACTCATGTATTCGTGTATTCATGTATTCGTGTATTCATGTATTCATGGACTCATGTATTCATGTATTCATGTATTCATGTATTCATGTATTCGTGTATTCGTGGACCGATGGATTTATGGTGGGGGGGGGACAAACTCAAACTTTCATATTGATATTGATATTTGCCTACGTATATTACTTGCATTCTTGTTTATTTTTATTTTTATTTTTTTTTTTTTTATTTTTTTATTTTTATTTTTATTTTTATTTTTATTATTTATTTTTTATTTTTATTTTTATTTCGTTTTTTATTTTTTTCCTCTCTTTTGTTTCGCCCTCTTTTATTGATGTTTTTGTTTATATGTAAAGTATTGATGTCGTCTGTGACTGAACAGAAGTAACGTGTTTTTTTTGCTGCGCGCATGTGAAGAGAGGGAGGGAGGGAGGGAGAAGTAAAATTTTCATGCAGAGCTGCCATAATCAGTGGAGCATGCATGTAACACACATATGTAGATGTCACTTTACTGCAGACACACATATGTGAATATTTATATCTTTCTCTCCCTCCCCTCTCCCTCCCCCCTTTTTTTTCTTGCAGACGCGTTGGCTTTCCCTTATTTACTCTGCTTGCAGTACATGTCACTTCCTTCCTTTCTTCTCCTTCCGTATCCAATTTGTTGTTTTTTCGAATTTCTTTCTTTTATTTTTTATTTACTTTTTATTGACATGTTTGCTTTTTTACTTAAATGTTGTGCGAATTGTTTTTTCTTTGGTGCTTTTTTACTTTGATGTTTTTTGATTTCTTGTGGGAAAAAATAAAATAAAATTTTTGTTCCCTCCCAGTCCCAGACATTTTCTGGGAGCTTGTGAGGAGAATGATCGCGGGAGAGCTGGCCGCCTTATTTAATGGATAATATGTATGCACATATATCCTGATAGAAGTAATGCTCTTCTGTACGACGCTTTTCTACAGTATGAATTTTTGGCAAAAAAAGACTTTAAGGGCATCCGGGAGCAGACAGAGGCAAGATAATTTATTTTTATTTTGCCACCCACCCACCACCTGTTGATCCCCACCTCGCGGCGGGGTCTTGTGGTTGGAGGAGCCCAAAGTCTGCCACGTCGTAAGAAATAATATTTCATACACTCACTGAGTGCAAAGGCCACGTGAGCGGCTTTCCGAATATATATATATTTACATATATGGTGGAAAATTTTATGATTTGACGGATCCACAGTTTTTCCATTCACCTCTCTTCTTTCCGTTTTGTTTGATTTCTAATGATAACTTTAGGATACGGCCAGCAGTCCAGGTGGATATTCCTTTTTTTATTCATTTATTCATTTATATTGTCGGTGTTCGATGCGCTCGCACCTTTGTTTTTGCTCAAGTTATTCCGTGTGCGGGGTCGTGCTGCGCTTTTTTCCTTTTGCACATGCGCTGTTACGATGGGTTATCGGTGCGGACGGTGCTGGCCACTGTGGGCCCGTGTGTTGGACTCATGGGGATCCCTTTTTGTTGTTGTTGGGGGAATTGAATTATTCCGTTCTTTTTTGCGTGCACGGTAATTACCCCTCGTATGCATATGTGAATCTTTGAGGGCCGGGGCCATCCCCTTTCACAAGGCCACAGGGATTTTTTCTTGCGTGTCATTCTGCCCGACTCTCTCAAGACGTTTTATCGTTTGACAGAGTGTTCCTGTACCGCTAGAGCATTCTTTTTGCACCGTTTTGGCGTCTCTCCCTTCATTTTGTCTCCGCCACGCGAAAATAGAGGACTCACACGCTCTCCCACACGACGGGTAATATTATGGAAGTTGAGTTAATGTGCATGCGAACGCGCTCCGCAACAAGGAACGCAGTCCGGTGGATGGTGCTGTTCCTCCTGATGCAGTACCTGGGCAGCCATCCCTCCTTTACCGCTGCAGGGAAGGAGGAGGAAGGACACGTGGTTATTGAAATTGTGAGGTATTTCCACTACTCCAATCCGATTTTTTTTGACAATTATGCCGGTGACGTGAGCTATTTTAGCTCTGATGACGTCTGTCATTTGGGTGGAGGCGTCCTTTCTGCGGATCAAACACCTGCTGCACATGCGGCCATCGCGGATGAGTTGAGAAAGACCGCAGTCCGTAAATACAAAACAAGCCATGCGTACCTGGGTGGAGACGCCGACCACGCAGCGACTTCAACAACAGATCTCAAAAAAAGGTGTGGACGAGGTTTGAAGTGGGCAACGTTAAACTGCATCTTCAAGTGGAATCAAGGTGCGTTTGCCGACTCCTCGGCTGATGGTCTTGGTGTTGCTTTTTTCAGGGGCACACTGTATACGCTTGTTGACGCGGGACCAATGAACGGGTACAAGGCTTATTGGCCCTACCATTACCCTCATCACGGCAAGACGTTCTTAATCCTTCGTCTGGATATGATGGATAACAGTGAGAAAGCAACGTGGTATGATTGGTACCCTGCGCCCAAAACCCACATCGACACGCCTTACCGTTCATTTGGCGTTGTCTGTGAGGCTCAAAAAGGGTACGTCGTCAGCACTACGACACTTCCACCGGCTGTAGTGGTCCCGTGGCTGCAGAAGAATTGGTATGTTGTCTTGCTTGCAGTATTGCTGCCGGTTATTGCTGCCGCTGCGCTAATCACCGTCTGCTTCTACCGTTGCCGCGGTGTTGATGAGTCGAAGTGGGTGGTGCACATGGTATTGCGGGAGATGAACGACAATCCCTTGTATGCAATTGACAGGAATGATCGAATCCACAATAATAACGGCCTGATGCTGGATGCAACGTTGGGTGATGAGGTGCTCATGACTGTTCCACCTGGATACGAAAGCTTTGAGGTCCCCACGGTGATAAAGAACCAAGGAAGCACCGTGTACGATGACGGAGATGTGGCTTAATTATTATTTTTTCATTAATTATTACTTACGCCTCTTTGCCGCCTTGCATGTGTATTCACGTGTCTCTTGCAGTTCCTGCCTGTTTGCCCGCGATTTTTAAATTAAAAAAGAAGAGGTGTGGGTAATGCAGTTTCTGTGGGAGAAAGGAAGCATCATGCGGAAAGAGCGGATCAAAAGAAATTATTTGGCTTCGCCATTCTTTATTTTTGTTTGTTTGTTTCTCCCTCTCAGTTTAAGGCTGCGCGCGTGTAGGCGGTGTGCCCCTTTTCCCACCAGCATATTTTCTTTTCCCCATTCACACTGGCGGCGACACGGCTGTGGAAAAAAAAGGAAGGAAAGGGAGAAACGTGTCGTTGTGAAATTGAATATTAATTTGTTAAAACTGTGCCATTACAATGGGGAAAATTTATTGTTATTATTTTTTACAGTTTCTTTTACTTTGAAAAACGTAGGAAGAATGTGCGTCACGATGAGGATCAGAAGATGATAAATTGTCTTAGTTAACTGCGCTGTTCTTTTAACGATTGTTGGATTATTATTTTTGTAAGAGAGCGCGTGTTGATTTGTTGCGGTTTTTTTCTTTTTTGGTTTTTGACTTGTGTATGGGTGTTGGATCCGCCCTCTCTCAAGTGTGGGGGGATGCCGGGCGGTGCAGTAAGCCAAACTGTCACCTTCCATCGTTTTTTTTTTTGATATTTCTTTGAATATTTAACGCGGCCTCATCCAGGCACGGATAACCATTTTTTTTTTGTTGTTAATTTTTCTGCAATGTAGTCTATGAGCGTCTTTAGGGGAAGGGGTGTTTTATAGGACGAGGTGGGGCTTCGTCTTTGCTTTTGGTGTGGAACGGTTGGCCACTCTAATATGCGCATGTATATTTGTGTGCGTGTATTGTCCTTCCTTTTTCTTTCTTTTTGTTTGGGGTTTTGAGGTGGGGCATTTTCTTTACTTCTTCTATGTGAGCTGGTTTCCCTGCTGCGTGATCCGCCTTGACGTGGAGGGGAGTTGCGGCGTGCTGTTGGACTCTCCACTTCCTCCAAAGAAAACATACATACATATATGCGTATAAAATACAGGCGCGTATTCTGCGCGGTGGAACTGTCTGTGGATGTATGCAGGCGACAATGGAGGCTGCGTCTCTACCGTGCCCTTCTTCAAAGGGGAAACCGCTTTCCATGACGCTCCTGGCGGGGAATGGTGGCGGGGGAAGTTCGAGGTGCCTTTCGACATCTTCGTAATGATTCGCTAACGACGAGGAAGGTGGATCACAAGCTTCTTTTGGTGTGAGAACTGGCTGCCGCTATTCAGACGTACGCTGAGAACATGTACTGGTTCTATTCCCG
>NW_001849493.1:6073-8713 GCF_000209065.1 Trypanosoma cruzi
TCAGTCATCGGTGTACCATGTGCATCCGGACTGTCACGGGAGGATTGAACAGATGCCGTTGACGCACAACCGTGGAATTTTGAGAGCGCGTGGACAATGTGGATCCGATGTTGGCGGTCCCCAACAGAAGTTTTGTGCCCGTCGCTACAAGGCCTTATTTCCACAGGGTTGGGAATTGCACCAGCCTCTGCGTGCGAGTGTGTGTTGACCTTTTTTGCTGCGTTATTAGGCCTTGGGGTGCTGTTGTTGTCTTCTTTGCCTTTCTGCTTGCGTCTGTGTGGATTGCCCGGCGAACACGCACCGCTGTTGAAGCGGAGGGGAATGAAGGCGGGATTTGTCCTGAGAAGGGTCCTGGTGCGTCTTTTTTGTGGCGAGCGGGACGGTGGTGAGCTTCACGACGCGGAGGTGTTCGACGCCGTTGTTGGCTTCGCAGTTGTTGCCGTTGTGCCGCTGTTGTATACATCTTTGCGACCGTTGGCAGGGAGGCGCAGGGCATAGGTTGCGCGGACGGCCCAGTCGTTCTCAGATATTTCTGCGGACGCCAAGGCCGTTGGTGTTGAGGAGTCGACCTGCTCGCCGTTCCTCCCGACTTCATGGTCAGTTTTGTCTGCATGGATTATTATCGACGCAGAGCGAGCCGCAGATGTGGAATTCGCAAAATTATTTTCCACGGAAGTGGTGTGTGCGTACGTGGATGGGGTCTTCCGGGGTCTTATGCGAACACGATGTAGGCGCCGCATTTTTCACGTGTGTGTTTTTCTTGCGCGCACCGCAGTTGGAGCGGATGCTGTTGTTCGTCTGGCGAGCAATGAGGGTACTGGTTGCTGTGGTGTTTCTACCGTTGCTGTCGAAGTGGCGGTGAGTCTGTCGGCTCCAAGCCTGTTTCGCCTGCGTCATTGCGCGTTGCTGCGGAGGGAGCGTCGACTCCATGACGCCGTGTCTCGCTATCTAGGCCCGGGTGTTTACTTGGACAGCCGTTGGGGGTCCCCTGAATTGTCAGACCGCGTTTGGCGTGCGATGGCGCGAAATGGTTTTGCCACAATGCGGTGTTGTCGTTGTGTGACGGGCGTGCGTCGACCAAATTGCTCTGGGCCAAGGAACGGGCCCGCCGAGTATTTTTTGCTTGGTGATCTGGTAAGAAGCAGGCGCCACGTGAGGTCCACACTATTCGGGGGAAATAAGTGCTGCGGATACCAAAGGGAAACCGGAGCATGAACCCTCCTGCATGATGTCTTTGCTGCGTCCTCTGGCTGGCTTTGTGATGCGCACGGGCGAAACATTCATTGTGGTGTTTGCCGTGGCATCATCTTCCGGTGTCCTGCAGTATTCGGCGTTTTGTTACACTGAGACGACGCTGACGTTATTGGGCCTACTGTTTTTTCTCTTTTCTCTCCCGTTGGGCCGTGGATCTCTCACCGCAGCAACACCATGAACGTTGTGCAGCCATGCTTTGAGCGGTTTGCTTATATAAAACCGCCCTCTTGGTGCGCACCTGTCCCCTATATATATATATGTATGTGCGTTTATGTGCATAAAAGGAGGGAGGCAAGGGGGTGGGAGGAGGTAAAGGAAGAGAGAGGGATTCCCGACGCGCATGGATGCGCCTAACCCAACTTCTTGGGAATCCGAGGGGAGATGGGGACCGGACCTGAGCGTGCAGTGCGAAGTTGGATGCGTTTGCATGTGGCCGGGGAGGAGGCCGCGGGGGCGCCTAAATGAGGAGGGAGAGAATTGAAGGAATATAAAAAGAGGTGTGGTGGCGTCGAAGGGTTTGCGGGGACTCTGGTGTTTGTGTTCCCGTGCGTGTTCCACATCATGCCCTTTTTTCTTCGACTCATCTCTCAGCCGAGATGCGGCCACAGCACGGGAGTCGCTCACATGGGCCGCGCGTTTCCCGGGAACTATTTCAAGGCAGCACCTTTCTTCGACCATGAGTTTGGGGACATTGAGGCAGCCACACGGCTTGGCGACAAGCAGAAGTTTCTTTTCTACGCTCTACGGCGGCAGGCCGAGCGTGGTCCATGCACGGGCGCGGCGCCGTCCATATGGTGGACGCGTAAGCGCATGAAGTGCGATGCATGGAACCAACTGGGCGAAATGTCTGTATATGAGGCGATGGTAAATTTTGTGAGGTTACTTGGGGGTGTTTAGGGTGAAGTCAACTGGGTGGAGAATTGCAAAGCTCTGGAGAACAACATCTTACATGCGGCGGACAAGTGGCAGCACACATGCCCCAGGAGAGGAGGAAAAGCGGTACGATGATGTGCGTGCCCGCCGGGAGCCCGCCGTGGAGACTGCAGGGCATTTGGCATCGCAGGTCTTTCGGTTGCGGCGTGAGGCGCATCAACCGCGATTGCCGACGGCTGGAAAACAAACGAGGGAATGTGTTGCTGCGCGTCTGGCGCTCCCCACCCGTCAAAGCACCAGCGGGCAACGCGGGCTTTCCTCAAGGCAGCGCCGACGCCGCGAGGGAGACCCGTCGCAAGGAGGAGTGGTACCCTGCCGCCGTCGCCACCGTTCTCCTTTCCGCCCACTAAATTGACGGAGGTGGCGTTGGGAAGCCCTCGGCTGCCTTCCCCATCCCCCGGGAGGCGCGGAATGGGCTGGGCGGGATGGCTCGGTCGTTCCGAGCGAGCGAGA
>NW_001849493.1:8813-23942 GCF_000209065.1 Trypanosoma cruzi
TTGGGGCGTCGCTGTTCGCGTTTCTTTTGGTTCTCTTCCAATTAATTGGCGCTGCCCTGCTCCTTGTGCCCCCGTTTGGGCAAATGTGTCTTTGGCCCGGACCGAGCGTGCCTTGAATGGTGCCCACGGGCTTTTTGGATGCGCTCTTTTATGGTGTTCCCTCTCTTTCGCCCCTCTCCCACGACTATTTCCCCCTCAGCCTCATTTGCGTTTCTTTTTTTTCTCACGTCCAGTTGTGTTCGTACCGTGGCCCGATGGCGGGTGCGCTGTAACGTCACGCCAACGTCAACGTCCACAAGGAACCACGAAAATATGAAGCACGTGGTTGGCGTCTTTGCGGAGGGTGTGGCTTCAGGGCCTTCTGACCCGAGGAGTGTGGGGCACGTTGGTTGTGGGAAAGCGGTGGTTCCGTTCCCATGTTTTGCCGAAACAATTTTGCTTCGTGCGCCTTCTTTGTTTGGGCGGCGCAAAGCCCGCACGATGCTGATCGGAGGCGACGGAATGCGTCCGCTGGCGGGGGTGGGGCCTCAACATCTCTCGGGGGATGGGTTTAACGCAGAAGAATGAAAGTTGACGGCCGACGAGATGAAGAAGCCTGCGCTTCACGCAATAGAAAAGGTTCCGTGGGGGCCCGAATGCACCACGTGGAGATGTTTTTCTTTCCTCTCCCACTTCGCCCACACAATGGCATGAACCCTTCTCCCGTGTCCGCTAGTACAATTACTAAATAAGTGACAAGCCGCATGCATTATAAAATTTCGACGCAGAAGCCAAAGAGACGGTGATACCAGGGCGACTCGCCCACTCACGACCCCCTCGGGATCACCGAACCACACCGACAGCACGCAGCTCACGAAACGCGCAACATTGTTGTTGTGCACGGTGTTATTCTATTTTTACGTTTGCGTGGGGTTTCCTATTGAATGCCGCTCTTTTGGTAAAAAGAAATATGCGACCGTCCGTCGCCACCAATTTCGGTGCGAAAAGTCGGACACGATGCATGAATCCCCATCTTGTGTGTGTGGCCGCAGGTCTCCGTTTGCACTTTTATATCGGCGATTTTGTTGCTGTTTTACTTTTGGGTGAACGGGCCTCTCCGTCCACTGTTTCCACGGCGTCTGGGGCGAGGTGACGGTGGGCGGCGAAAGCGCCGCTTCTCCGCCAATGGTCTCTTCCTGTCGCGCTTTTGCTCACTAGCCCTCGCGCGGGGCGGGCGGAGGCGCTTTTCTCTGCTCTTCCCGGCGCGCAAAGAAGCTTCCTTTCCCGCCGAGGATCCGAGCCCGTGTGCGGCATGCATGGGCGCTTTGCGGCGCGAAAACGAGTCGCTCCTAAGTGGGTGTATGGTTGGCCGCCTCGCCTCTGGCGCCTTTGGCGGGCCAAAAAACAGGCCGGAAAAAAACAGGAAACCCCGGCGGCGGCGAGAAAAGTGTCTGCTTCCAGTCTTCTCTGGCGAATTTCCGGGCACCCTCGAACAGCACGCGTGACGAAAACGGCCGGGAAAGAATCCAATTCGAGCGTTGTTTTGGCCGCGCTTTTCTTCCCTTTTTGTGGGATTAAGTGGTGTGTTGTGTGAGAGAAAGGAAAACAAACAAGCAGAGGAATAAAAACACACACACGCAGAGAGAGGGAGGGAGGGACGTTAATAGGGAAGAAGAGGAGCAACGGCGAAACGAACAGAAAATACGCGCCCAAAAAGAGAAGAAAAAAACAAAACAAAACAGAGGAATGACTACAATAATTTTAATGATTACAAGGTTCTGGCACATCCTTTTTTTTTTTTAAAACTTTTTATATATTTCCTTTAGAAATGGGGACGATGATGTCGGTATATATGGATGGATATCTACATGTGCGTGCGTACATATGGTATTTGGCCATTTCTTCGTCATTCCCCTTCCTCTTTTGTATCGTGCTTCTTGCGGCTCTCGGTCGCATTGTGGCACCGCCAAAACCCTAAAAGTGCGGTAAAGGGTTTGAGCGGGCGTTTTTTTTTTTCTTATTATTATTATTATTATTATTTCTTTTGCCTTTTTTCCAAGGGGACACACACACAGAGAGGGAGAGAGAGGGAGGGAAAGAGTAAATGAGACGTATTTCGTAATGAGATCAGCCAAACGAGCATGCGTGCATCCCCCTTCCCCCCTCCCCTCCACTTTACTTCCGGCGAACAATTATACATACGTATGTGTGCATAAATATATGTATTTTACATGGAAGAGTTGTGGGTGTGGGTGGGTAGAAGTGGAGTCAGGAGCGGCCAACAATGCGGGGAAAGGAAATGAAAGGAAATGAAAAAAAAAAAATAAATAATAATAATATTAATATACAAAAAGATCGTAACGGTTTATAATACTTCCTCAACGGTCTGTGCGCATTAATAATAATAATAAAAACGAAACCCCCCTAAAAAAAAAAAAAAAAAAACATATCAAATTTCCCCTACCAAAAGTACATAAGCACACGCAAGCACACATACACACATTTGCCCACACTCACACGCCAACCACCGCGCGGCAAAGTACATGAAGGCAATGGGGTAATTGCTGCCGCCGCTGTTGCTACTCACGGGCTCCATCGACTTCGCGTTGACTGTTATCAACGCGGAATAAAAGCTCCACACACACAAAAAAAAAAAACAAAAAAAAACCCAAACAAAACAAAACAAAAAACAAAATTCAAAGAGGAGGGAGTCTTCATATTTTCCAACCGGGTAAAAAAAAAAAAAAAAAAGTGTGTGTATAAAATGACTGCGCACCGTTGCGAATGGGGGTATAAAAAATCAATAGAAAAATCAACCGTAATAAAACAAATGAACATCCAAAAAAAAAAAAAAAAACAAACAAAACAACAACAAAAAAGTGCGTGGATTATCGTCAATAATAATAAAAAGACAAAAAGGAACAGCGCCGATATATCGGCATCGGGAGGAGGCGCGAAAAAAGAAAAAAGAAGAAAAAAACTATCGGAAAGAAACACACACACACACAAACAAAAGGGAGGGATTATTTTTCGTTCACCAAAACCATTTCCTGAGACGCGCTTGAGGATAATCCAGGAAAGAAGCAAAATATTTTTGATCCAATTGTTGCAGCATCCTTTTCCCCGTTTTCATTCCCTTTCTTCAGATTTATTTTGTTTTCCGTCGCCCTTCGTTCGTGCGTCACAATACATGGCGGCGGGGGCGGGGGCGAATTATCCCGCTTCCTTACATTTACCCAGTCGTACTGGAAATCGTGCTTTACATTCGGTCCAATCGTGTCAAGAACAGACGCAATGAGAATTCGACACATCTCATATTGTGGACTCTCTGCAAATTCCAGTTTGCGAGAATAATTAAGCAGGTCTTCAAACTGCGAGGGGCACTTGGAACATATTTGTGCGGTCGTCAGTTTCTGCTTGATCTCACCAATTGCCTTTTCCTTTGCCTCACGATCTTTCATTCGAAGCCCCGACCACGGGAGATGCCCACGATAGAGGTAAATAAGGATATATGAAAGCTGCTCCATATCATCACGACGGCTTTGTGAAAAGCCTTTATGTGTACGTAGAGAGGCGTAGCGTGAGGTACCAACAAAACTCTTCCCTGTTGCCATCTCGCGATGCTCGCCATTGGTTGAACGGTAACGAACGCTGAGGCCCAAATCGATCAGGTAGAGGTGACGTACATTCCTACCAACTCCCAAAAGATAATTATCTGGCTTTAAGTCTCGGTGTATATAACCAACTGAGTGAATAAACTCCAGGCGTGATAACATTTCATCCGCAAGCATGACTGTTGTTTTAAGTGAGAACCGTCCAAGTTTGGCATGAAGATCCTCCAGTGATGGTCCGAGGAGCGACATGATGAGGATCCTAAAGTCTCCTTCCTGGCCAAAGTACTTCAGTTCCGGAATGCCAGGAGTGGTACGGCCTGGCATAGAGTTCTGTATATCCTGCATCACACGCGCTTCATGAAAAAGAAAACACCGTCCTTTGTTTCGCTCAAGTTTCACCGCGACTGGCTCGCCAGTAGAGACCTGCACGCCAGCATACACCTCGCCAAAACCACCTTTGCCCAAAAGACGATCAAGCCTGAACTTTCCTTGAAACAGAGTAATCTTCACGGATGACATGGTGTTAGACAAGGCGGAGGGGTTGGTTGGTGTGGGTGTGGGTATTATCCTTAGACAAAAAACAAAACAAAACAAAAGGATCTTTTCTAAATAACAGCCGTCCCCCCCAACACGAAAACAAACAAACAAAAAGAAGGCAAAGAACAAAGAATTGCCGCTCAATTTCAGTTTTCATTGGAGGCAGCTACAGTGCTTTAAAAGAAGGAATATCGACATGATCCGTGTCCCGTGGAGCGGCATCTCAGTTTTTAGATATCATGGGTCTCTTGTCAACGCATTTCTTCTCAACAAACAAAACGAAACAAAAGTTTTTTTTTCTCATTTATTTATTTCTTTTTCTTTTTCTTTCTTGTGGAGGCGGGGGGCGGTGCTGTGCTGAGCTCTCATCCCTCCTGCATGTTTGACAGGGCATCACAGGCCTCCTCCAGCACACCAGATGACGCGGTAAACCTACTCTGATTCTTCGACAGGGCATCCGTCAGAAGCCTCACGCACAACTTCAACTTCTTGTTTTCCTCCTCTGCGTGTTCTTTCACGTCGCAGGCCTCATCGAGTGCGGCACGCAGTGTGTCCAACTCCGAAGCTTTGGGGTTATCGCGTCCTTCCACCTGCCGCGTGCGAAGCCTTTCCAATTCCTCCTGTGTCCTACAAAGCGATCGCTCCGCATCCGCACTTCGCTGAAGCGCCTCTTCTTCGCACTTACGGGCGTCCTCCATAAGTTCAACAAACTCCTCCAGCTTTTTCAATGAGTCACTCACTTCCAGGGACTTCTGATCCCGTTCCTCCGCGAGCTCGTCGATGAGAGCCTGCGCCTCCTCCTGCTGAGCAAGTATCTCCTCCTTCAGACGATTTATTTCGTCATTCTTCTCCCTTAAAGCTCCCTGTACTTCTTGCAAAGACCCGCGAAGCCCTTTAATGTCACTTTTCAAATCTTCAAGTGCAATTGCATCGTCAGACTGCTGCGCACGAAGCTCTTCCACCTGTTTCTGGAGATGCGACACAATTTGCTCATGCTCCGTTTGCAGCTCCCTATGCATTCTTTCCAATTCAAAGAGTTCTTGATCACGTGCGGCTAGCTTTTCAACAGCAACCTTCTCCCCCTCACGAGCCTTTTCGAACTTTACGACAAAGTCATCTAACTGGCCAATCACGTGAAACAACTCTTCTCGCTTGTCGTGGAGTTCTTCCACCAGACCTTCAAGACGCTCATTCAAGGATTCCAAATGAGCATTCTTCACATCAACGACTTCCTCTAGGTCACAAATCTTTTGACGCAGTACGCTAAGCTCATTTTCCCCGGATGCAACCACAGGTGCGTTTTTCAACGTCTCAAGATTTCTTTGAGTCACTTCCAGCTCCCCTAAAAGCCGCGCCTTCTCCGCCTTTTCCAGTTCAATCTCACGCGACATCAAATCCCTTTCAGCCAAGAAATCAGATCTCAACATTGCAAGCTCCTTATTACTTAAACTCAACCTCTCAAGTGCATCCTTTTCAGCACCACTCACCAAAGAGGCCCTTTCCATATACCCCTCCAGCATCTCAATCACACCACCATCACCCGATGAAAACACGTGCAGACCACTCATAGCACTGTTCAACTTGGATTCAATCACATCAAGCTCAGCAACTAGCTTATGACAGTCAGCCTCCCTCCGTACAAGGTCCTCTGCGAGCTTCTCATTGTCAGCCTCCCTCTGCGCAAGTTCCTCCACAAGCTTCTCATTGTCAGCCTCCCTCTGCGCAAGATCCTCTGCGAGCTTCTCATTGTCAGCCTCCCTCTGCGCAAGTTCATCTGTCAGCTTCTCGATGTCAGCCTCCCTCTGTGCAAGTTCCTCCACAAGCTTCTCATTGTCAGCCTCCCTCTGCGCAAGATCATCTGTCAGCTTCTCATTGTCAGCCTCCCTCTGTGCAAGATCCTCTGCGAGCTTCTCATTGTCAGCCTCCCTCTGCGCAAGTTCATCTGTCAGCTTCTCGATGTCAGCCTCCCTCTGCGCAAGATCCTCTGCGAGCTTCTCGATGTCAGCCTCCCTCTGTGCAAGTTCCTCTGCGAGCTTCTCATTGTCAGCCTCCCTCTGTGCAAGATCCTCTGCGAGCTTCTCATTGTCAGCCTCCCTCTGCGCAAGTTCATCTGTCAGCTTCTCGATGTCAGCCTCCCTCTGTGCAAGATCCTCTGCGAGCTTCTCATTGTCAGCCTCCCTCTGCGCAAGATCCTCTGCGAGCTTCTCGATGTCAGCCTCCCTCTGCGCAAGTTCCTCTGCGAGCTTCTCATTGTCAGCCTCCCTCTGTGCAAGATCCTCTGCGAGCTTCTCATTGTCAGCCTCCCTCTGTGCAAGATCCTCTGCGAGCTTCTCATTGTCAGCCTCCCTCTGTGCAAGTTCCTCTGCGAGCTTCTCATTGTCAGCCTCCCTCTGTGCAAGATCCTCTGCGAGCTTCTCGATGTCAGCCTCCCTCTGCGCAAGTTCCTCTGCGAGCTTCTCATTGTCAGCCTCCCTCTGTGCAAGATCCTCTGCGAGCTTCTCATTGTCAGCCTCCCTCTGTGCGAGGTCCTCTGCGAGCTTCTCGATGTCAGCCTCCCTCTGTGCAAGATCCTCTGCGAGCTTCTCATTGTCAGCCTCCCTCTGCGCAAGATCCTCTGTCAGCTTCTCATTGTCAGCCTCCCTCTGTGCAAGATCCTCTGCGAGCTTCTCATTGTCAGCCTCCCTCTGCGCAAGTTCGTCTGTCAGCTTCTCGATGTCAGCCTCCCTCTGCGCAAGTTCCTCCACAAGCTTCTCATTGTCAGCCTCCCTCTGCGCAAGTTCATCTGTCAGCTTCTCGATGTCAGCCTCCCTCTGCGCAAGATCCTCTGCGAGCTTCTCATTGTCAGCCTCCCTCTGTGCAAGATCCTCTGCGAGCTTCTCATTGTCAGCCTCCCTCTGCGCAAGTTCATCTGTCAGCTTCTCGATGTCAGCCTCCCTCTGCGCAAGTTCCTCCACAAGCTTCTCATTGTCAGCCTCCCTCTGTGCGAGGTCCTCTGCGAGCTTCTCATTGTCAGCCTCCCTCTGTGCAAGATCCTCTGCGAGCTTCTCATTGTCAGCCTCCCTCTGCGCAAGTTCATCTGTCAGCTTCTCGATGTCAGCCTCCCTCTGTGCAAGATCCTCTGCGAGCTTCTCGATGTCAGCCTCCCTCTGTGCAAGTTCCTCTGCGAGCTTCTCATTGTCAGCCTCCCTCTGTGCAAGATCCTCTGCGAGCTTCTCGATGTCAGCCTCCCTCTGCGCAAGTTCCTCTGCGAGCTTCTCATTGTCAGCCTCCCTCTGTGCAAGATCCTCTGCGAGCTTCTCATTGTCAGCCTCCCTCTGTGCGAGGTCCTCTGCGAGCTTCTCGATGTCAGCCTCCCTCTGTGCAAGATCCTCTGCGAGCTTCTCATTGTCAGCCTCCCTCTGTGCAAGATCCTCTGCGAGCTTCTCATTGTCAGCCTCCCTCTGTGCGAGGTCCTCTGCGAGCTTCTCATTGTCAGCCTCCCTCTGTGCGAGGTCCTCTGCGAGCTTCTCATTGTCAGCCTCCCTCTGCGCAAGTTCCTCTGCGAGCTTCTCATTGTCAGCCTCCCTCTGTGCAAGATCCTCTGCGAGCTTCTCATTGTCAGCCTCCCTCTGCGCAAGATCCTCTGCGAGCTTCTCGATGTCAGCCTCCCTCTGCGCAAGATCCTCTGCGAGCTTCTCATTGTCAGCCTCCCTCTGCGCAAGGGCGCGCGTCAACTGTTCGTTGAGTGTTGTTGTCTTGTTGAGCTCGTCGATGGTGACGCTGTAGAGAGGTTCGCTGCGCACTATTTCAGGGGCCACTGGCACTTCAGTATTTGGCGGTGGCATCTGCGGTGAAGCGCTATCGCAGAGTTCTGGATGTGATAGCCTCTCATTTATACGAGCGTTGCGCATCTCTCGGTGCGCAACAAGTTCAGCTTGCATTGTAGCACGGGCTTGATCGTGGTCCGCGCGAAGCTGTTCTACCTGTTTTTGATTCTCCTCTACCATTGCAGTCAGCGCACCGCGTGTGGTGCTAATGAGCTTCTCCGCCATCGCGCGTTCATGAGACGCCTCGGACACCGCCGCGGACAAACGGGACTCCAGCTCCCTCACGCTCCTCCCTGCTGCATCGCTAGCTTCCACCATCTCGGCCTTCTTTGCAGCGAGCAGCGCAGCCAGGGCAGCGTTCTCCCCCTCCAACGCCTTCAGCTGGACGAGAGCGTCCGCCAGTTCGCGCTCCAGGATATCCACATCACCCGTAGCAGCAAGTTCCCTTCTCGCAGCAAGCTCCTCAAGTTCACGACAGCGGCTATACACACCCTCAATTGTCTTACTCGCGTCCGCCTCTGCACCCTCAATTACCGCCTCCCTCTGTGCAAGTTCCTCTGCAAGCTTCTCATTGTCAGCCTCCCTCTGCGCAAGATCCTCTGCAAGCTTCTCATTGTCAGCCTCCCTCTGCGCAAGATCCTCTGCGAGCTTCTCATTGTCAGCCTCCCTCTGCGCAAGTTCATCTGTCAGCTTCTCATTGTCAGCCTCCCTCTGCGCAAGTTCCTCCACAAGCTTCTCATTGTCAGCCTCCCTCTGCGCAAGATCCTCTGCGAGCTTCTCATTGTCAGCCTCCCTCTGTGCGAGGTCCTCTGCGAGCTTCTCATTGTCAGCCTCCCTCTGTGCAAGTTCATCTGTCAGCTTCTCGATGTCAGCCTCCCTCTGTGCGAGGTTCTCTGCGAGCTTCTCATTGTCAGCCTCCCTCTGTGCGAGGTCCTCTGCGAGCTTCTCATTGTCAGCCTCCCTCTGTGCGAGGTTCTCTGCGAGCTTCTCATTGTCAGCCTCCCTCTGTGCGAGGTCCTCTGCGAGCTTCTCATTGTCAGCCTCCCTCTGCGCAAGATCCTCTGCGAGCTTCTCATTGTCAGCCTCCCTCTGTGCGAGGTCCTCTGCAAGCTTCTCATTGTCAGCCTCCCTCTGTGCGAGGTCCTCTGCGAGCTTCTCATTGTCAGCCTCCCTCTGCGCAAGATCCTCTGCGAGCTTCTCATTGTCAGCCTCCCTCTGCGCAAGTTCATCTGTCAGCTTCTCATTGTCAGCCTCCCTCTGTGCAAGTTCCTCCACAAGCTTCTCATTGTCAGCCTCCCTCTGCGCAAGATCCTCTGCGAGCTTCTCATTGTCAGCCTCCCTCTGCGCAAGTTCCTCCACAAGCTTCTCATTGTCAGCCTCCCTCTGTGCAAGATCCTCTGCGAGCTTCTCATTGTCAGCCTCCCTCTGCGCAAGATCCTCTGCGAGCTTCTCATTGTCAGCCTCCCTCTGTGCGAGGTCCTCTGCGAGCTTCTCATTGTCAGCCTCCCTCTGTGCAAGGTCCTCTGCGAGCTTCTCATTGTCAGCCTCCCTCTGTGCAAGATCCTCTGCGAGCTTCTCATTGTCAGCCTCCCTCTGTGCGAGGTCCTCTGCGAGCTTCTCATTGTCAGCCTCCCTCTGCGCAAGATCCTCTGCGAGCTTCTCATTGTCAGCCTCCCTCTGCGCAAGGGCGCGCGTCAACTTTTCGTTGAGTGTTGTTGTCTTGTTGAGCTCGTCGATGGTGACGCTGTAGAGAGGTTCGCTGCGCACTATTTCAGGGGCCACTGGCACTTCAGTATTTGGCGGTGGCATTTGCGGTGAAGCGCTATCGCAGAGTTCTGGATGTGATAGCCTCTCATTTATACGAGCGTTGCGCATCTCTCGGTGCGCAACAAGTTCAGCTTGCATTGTAGCACGGGCTTGATCGTGGTCCGCGCGAAGCTGTTCTACCTGTTTTTGATTCTCCTCTACCATTGCAGTCAGCGCACCGCGTGTGGTGCTAATGAGCTTCTCCGCCATCGCGCGTTCATGAGACGCCTCGGACACCGCCGCGGACAAACGGGACTCCAGCTCCCTCACGCTCCTCCCTGCTGCATCGCTAGCTTCCACCATCTCGGCCTTCTTTGCAGCGAGCAGCGCAGCCAGGGCAGCGTTCTCCCCCTCCAACGCCTTCAGCTGGACGAGAGCGTCCGCCAGTTCGCGCTCCAGGATATCCACATCACCCGTAGCAGCAAGTTCCCTTCTCGCAGCAAGCTCCTCAAGTTCACGACAGCGGCTATACACACCCTCAATTGTCTTACTCGCGTCCGCCTCTGCACCCTCAATTACCGCCTCCCTCTGCGCAAGTTCCTCTGCAAGCTTCTCATTGTCAGCCTCCCTCTGCGCAAGGTCCTCTGCGAGCTTCTCATTGTCAGCCTCCCTCTGCGCAAGTTCCTCTGTCAGCTTCTCATTGTCAGCCTCCCTCTGCGCAAGTTCCTCTGTCAGCTTCTCATTGTCAGCCTCCCTCTGCGCAAGTTCCTCTGCGAGCTTCTCATTGTCAGCCTCCCTCTGTGCAAGGTCCTCTGCGAGCTTCTCATTGTCAGCCTCCCTCTGTGCAAGGTCCTCTGCGAGCTTCTCATTGTCAGCCTCCCTCTGCACAAGTTCCTCTGCGAGCTTCTCATTGTCAGCCTCCCTCTGCGCAAGTTCCTCTGCGAGCTTCTCATTGTCAGCCTCCCTCTGCGCAAGATCCTCTGTCAGCTTCTCATTGTCAGCCTCCCTCTGCGCAAGGTCCTCTGCGAGCTTCTCATTGTCAGCCTCCCTCTGTGCAAGTTCCTCTGCGAGCTTCTCATTGTCAGCCTCCCTCTGCGCAAGTTCCTCTGCGAGCTTCTCATTGTCAGCCTCCCTCTGTGCAAGTTCCTCTGCGAGCTTCTCATTGTCAGCCTCCCTCTGCGCAAGTTCCTCTGCGAGCTTCTCATTGTCAGCCTCCCTCTGCGCAAGGTCCTCTGCGAGCTTCTCGATGTCAGCCTCCCTCTGCGCAAGTTCCTCTGTCAGCTTCTCATTGTCAGCCTCCCTCTGCGCAAGGTCCTCTGCGAGCTTCTCATTGTCAGCCTCCCTCTGCGCAAGTTCCTCTGTCAGCTTCTCATTGTCAGCCTCCCTCTGCGCAAGATCCTCTGCGAGCTTCTCATTGTCAGCCTCCCTCTGCGCAAGGTCCTCTGCGAGCTTCTCATTGTCAGCCTCCCTCTGTGCAAGTTCCTCTGTGAGCTTCTCATTGTCAGCCTCCCTCTGCGCAAGTTCCTCTGCGAGCTTCTCATTGTCAGCCTCCCTCTGCGCAAGGTCCTCTGCGAGCTTCTCATTGTCAGCCTCCCTCTGTGCAAGGTCCTCTGCGAGCTTCTCATTGTCAGCCTCCCTCTGTGCAAGATCCTCTGCGAGCTTCTCATTGTCAGCCTCCCTCTGTGCGAGGTCCTCTGCGAGCTTCTCATTGTCAGCCTCCCTCTGCGCAAGTTCATCTGTCAGCTTCTCATTGTCAGCCTCCCTCTGCGCAAGTTCATCTGTCAGCTTCTCAATGTCAGCCTCCCTCTGCGCAAGTTCATCTGTCAGCTTCTCGATGTCAGCCTCCCTCTGTGCGAGGTCCTCTGCGAGCTTCTCATTGTCAGCCTCCCTCTGCGCAAGGGCGCGCGTCAACTGTTCGTTGAGTGTTGTTGTCTTGTTGAGCTCGTCGATGGTGACGCTGTAGAGAGGTTCGCTGCGCACTATTTCAGGGGCCACTGGCACTTCAGTATTTGGCGGTGGCATTTGCGGTGAAGCGCTATCGCAGAGTTCTGGATGTGATAGCCTCTCATTTATACGAGCGTTGCGCATCTCTCGGTGCGCAACAAGTTCAGCTTGCATTGTAGCACGGGCTTGATCGTGGTCCGCGCGAAGCTGTTCTACCTGTTTTTGATTCTCCTCTACCATTGCAGTCAGCGCACCGCGTGTGGTGCTAATGAGCTTCTCCGCCATCGCGCGTTCATGAGACGCCTCGGACACCGCCGCGGACAAACGGGACTCCAGCTCCCTCACGCTCCTCCCTGCTGCATCGCTAGCTTCCACCATCTCGGCCTTCTTTGCAGCGAGCAGCGCAGCCAGGGCAGCGTTCTCCCCCTCCAACGCCTTCAGCTGGACGAGAGCGTCCGCCAGTTCGCGCTCCAGGATATCCACATCACCCGTAGCAGCAAGTTCCCTTCTCGCAGCAAGCTCCTCAAGTTCACGACAGCGGCTATACACACCCTCAATTGTCTTACTCGCGTCCGCCTCTGCACCCTCAATTACCGCCTCCCTCTGTGCAAGTTCCTCTGCAAGCTTCTCATTGTCAGCCTCCCTCTGCGCAAGATCCTCTGCGAGCTTCTCATTGTCAGCCTCCCTCTGCGCAAGTTCATCTGTCAGCTTCTCATTGTCAGCCTCCCTCTGTGCAAGATCCTCTGCGAGCTTCTCATTGTCAGCCTCCCTCTGCGCAAGATCCTCTGCGAGCTTCTCATTGTCAGCCTCCCTCTGTGCGAGGTCCTCTGCGAGCTTCTCATTGTCAGCCTCCCTCTGTGCAAGGTCCTCTGCGAGCTTCTCATTGTCAGCCTCCCTCTGTGCAAGATCCTCTGCGAGCTTCTCATTGTCAGCCTCCCTCTGTGCGAGGTCCTCTGCGAGCTTCTCATTGTCAGCCTCCCTCTGCGCAAGTTCATCTGTCAGCTTCTCGATGTCAGCCTCCCTCTGCGCAAGTTCCTCTGCGAGCTTCTCATTGTCAGCCTCCCTCTGCGCAAGTTCATCTGTCAGCTTCTCGATGTCAGCCTCCCTCTGCGCAAGTTCCTCCACAAGCTTCTCATTGTCAGCCTCCCTCTGTGCGAGGTCCTCAGCAAGCTTCTCATTGTCAGCCTCCCTCTGCGCAAGTTCATCTGTCAGCTTCTCGATGTCAGCCTCCCTCTGCGCAAGTTCCTCTGCGAGCTTCTCATTGTCAGCCTCCCTCTGCGCAAGATCCTCTGCGAGCTTCTCATTGTCAGCCTCCCTCTGCGCAAGATCCTCTGCGAGCTTCTCATTGTCAGCCTCCCTCTGTGCGAGGTCCTCTGCGAGCTTCTCATTGTCAGCCTCCCTCTGCGCAAGGGCGCGCGTCAACTGTTCGTTGAGTGTTGTTGTCTTGTTGAGCTCGTCGATGGTGACGCTGTAGAGAGGTTCGCTGCGCACTATTTCAGGGGCCACTGGCACTTCAGTATTTGGCGGTGGCATCTGCGGTGAAGCGCTATCGCAGAGTTCTGGATGTGATAGCCTCTCATTTATACGAGCGTTGCGCATCTCTCGGTGCGCAACAAGTTCAGCTTGCATTGTAGCACGGGCTTGATCGTGGTCCGCGCGAAGCTGTTCTACCTGTTTTTGATTCTCCTCTACCATTGCAGTCAGCGCACCGCGTGTGGTGCTAATGAGCTTCTCCGCCATCGCGCGTTCATGAGACGCCTCGGACACCGCCGCGGACAAACGGGACTCCAGCTCCCTCACGCTCCTCCCTGCTGCATCGCTAGCTTCCACCATCTCGGCCTTCTTTGCAGCGAGCAGCGCAGCCAGGGCAGCGTTCTCCCCCTCCAACGCCTTCAGCTGGACGAGAGCGTCCGCCAGTTCGCGCTCCAGGATATCCACATCACCCGTAGCAGCAAGTTCCCTTCTCGCAGCAAGCTCCTCAAGTTCACGACAGCGGCTATACACACCCTCAATTGTCTTACTCGCGTCCGCCTCTGCACCCTCAATTACCGCCTCCCTCTGTGCAAGTTCCTCTGCAAGCTTCTCATTGTCAGCCTCCCTCTGCGCAAGATCCTCTGCGAGCTTCTCATTGTCAGCCTCCCTCTGTGCGAGTTCCTCTGCGAGCTTCTCATTGTCAGCCTCCCTCTGCGCAAGTTCCTCCACAAGCTTCTCATTGTCAGCCTCCCTCTGCGCAAGATCCTCTGCGAGCTTCTCATTGTCAGCCTCCCTCTGCGCAAGTTCCTCTGCGAGCTTCTCATTGTCAGCCTCCCTCTGCGCAAGATCCTCTGTCAGCTTCTCATTGTCGGCCTCCCTCTGCGCAAGATCCTCTGCGAGCTTCTCATTGTCAGCCTCCCTCTGCGCAAGTTCATCTGTCAGCTTCTCATTGTCAGCCTCCCTCTGTGCAAGATCCTCTGCGAGCTTCTCATTGTCAGCCTCCCTCTGCGCAAGATCCTCTGTCAGCTTCTCATTGTCGGCCTCCCTCTGCGCAAGATCCTCTGCGAGCTTCTCATTGTCAGCCTCCCTCTGCGCAAGTTCATCTGTCAGCTTCTCATTGTCAGCCTCCCTCTGTGCAAGTTCCTCTGCAAGCTTCTCATTGTCAGCCTCCCTCTGCGCAAGATCCTCTGCGAGCTTCTCATTGTCAGCCTCCCTCTGCGCAAGTTCATCTGTCAGCTTCTCATTGTCAGCCTCCCTCTGTGCAAGATCCTCTGCGAGCTTCTCATTGTCAGCCTCCCTCTGTGCGAGGTCCTCTGCGAGCTTCTCATTGTCAGCCTCCCTCTGTGCAAGGTCCTCTGCGAGCTTCTCATTGTCAGCCTCCCTCTGTGCAAGATCCTCTGCGAGCTTCTCATTGTCAGCCTCCCTCTGTGCGAGGTCCTCTGCGAGCTTCTCATTGTCAGCCTCCCTCTGCGCAAGTTCATCTGTCAGCTTCTCGATGTCAGCCTCCCTCTGCGCAAGTTCCTCTGCGAGCTTCTCATTGTCAGCCTCCCTCTGCGCAAGATCCTCTGCGAGCTTCTCATTGTCAGCCTCCCTCTGCGCAAGATCCTCTGCGAGCTTCTCATTGTCAGCCTCCCTCTGCGCAAGATCCTCTGCGAGCTTCTCATTGTCAGCCTCCCTCTGTGCGAGGTCCTCTGCGAGCTTCTCATTGTCAGCCTCCCTCTGCGCAAGGGCGCGCGTCAACTGTTCGTTGAGTGTTGTTGTCTTGTTGAGCTCGTCGATGGTGACGCTGTAGAGAGGTTCGCTGCGCACTATTTCAGGGGCCACTGGCACTTCAGTATTTGGCGGTGGCATCTGCGGTGAAGCGCTATCGCAGAGTTCTGGATGTGATAGCCTCTCATTTATACGAGCGTTGCGCATCTCTCGGTGCGCAACAAGTTCAGCTTGCATTGTAGCACGGGCTTGATCGTGGTCCGCGCAAAGCTGTTCTACCTGTTTTTGATTCTCCTCTACCATTGCAGTCAGCGCACCGC
>NW_001849493.1:24042-25541 GCF_000209065.1 Trypanosoma cruzi
GACGCCTCGGACACCGCCGCGGACAAACGGGACTCCAGCTCCCTCACGCTCCTCCCTGCTGCATCGCTAGCTTCCACCATCTCGGCCTTCTTTGCAGCGAGCAGCGCAGCCAGGGCAGCGTTCTCCCCCTCCAACGCCTTCAGCTGGACGAGAGCGTCCGCCAGTTCGCGCTCCAGGATATCCACATCACCCGTAGCAGCAAGTTCCCTTCTCGCAGCAAGCTCCTCAAGTTCACGACAGCGGCTATACACACCCTCAATTGTCTTACTCGCGTCCGCCTCTGCACCCTCAATTACCGCCTCCCTCTGTGCAAGTTCCTCTGCAAGCTTCTCATTGTCAGCCTCCCTCTGCGCAAGATCCTCTGCAAGCTTCTCATTGTCAGCCTCCCTCTGCGCAAGATCCTCTGCGAGCTTCTCATTGTCAGCCTCCCTCTGCGCAAGTTCATCTGTCAGCTTCTCATTGTCAGCCTCCCTCTGCGCAAGTTCCTCCACAAGCTTCTCATTGTCAGCCTCCCTCTGTGCAAGATCCTCTGCGAGCTTCTCGATGTCAGCCTCCCTCTGTGCGAGGTCCTCTGCGAGCTTCTCATTGTCAGCCTCCCTCTGTGCAAGATCCTCTGCGAGCTTCTCATTGTCAGCCTCCCTCTGCGCAAGATCCTCTGCGAGCTTCTCGATGTCAGCCTCTCTCTGTGCGAGGTCCTCTGCGAGCTTCTCATTGTCAGCCTCCCTCTGTGCAAGATCCTCTGCGAGCTTCTCATTGTCAGCCTCCCTCTGTGCAAGTTCATCTGTCAGCTTCTCGATGTCAGCCTCCCTCTGCGCAAGATCCTCTGCGAGCTTCTCATTGTCAGCCTCCCTCTGCGCAAGTTCCTCTGCAAGCTTCTCATTGTCAGCCTCCCTCTGCGCAAGGGCGCGCGTCAACTGTTCGTTGAGTGTTGTTGTCTTGTTGAGCTCGTCGATGGTGACGCTGTAGAGAGGTTCGCTGCGCACTATTTCAGGGGCCACTGGCACTTCAGTATTTGGCGGTGGCATCTGCGGTGAAGCGCTATCGCAGAGTTCTGGATGTGATAGCCTCTCATTTATACGAGCGTTGCGCATCTCTCGGTGCGCAACAAGTTCAGCTTGCATTGTAGCACGGGCTTGATCGTGGTCCGCGCGAAGCTGTTCTACCTGTTTTTGATTCTCCTCTACCATTGCAGTCAGCGCACCGCGTGTGGTGCTAATGAGCTTCTCCGCCATCGCGCGTTCATGAGACGCCTCGGACACCGCCGCGGACAAACGGGACTCCAGCTCCCTCACGCTCCTCCCTGCTGCATCGCTAGCTTCCACCATCTCGGCCTTCTTTGCAGCGAGCAGCGCAGCCAGGGCAGCGTTCTCCCCCTCCAACGCCTTCAGCTGGACGAGAGCGTCCGCCAGTTCGCGCTCCAGGATATCCACATCACCCGTAGCAGCAAGTTCCCTTCTCGCAGCAAGCTCCTCAAGTTCACGACAGCGGCTATACACGCC